>NC_141607.1:28438509-28693509 GCF_047967505.1 Dipteris shenzhenensis | reverse complement strand
CTGCAAGATTGTGAAGTTTTCTTCTTGTAAGCCTATCTCCCAAAGGGGTCCCTTTCAATCTTGCTTTACGTAACTTCTCCCTCGTCTTTGTATGTTCTTCAATTTCATTATGTAACTGCTCTTTCAATCTGGAGCTTTTGACTATCTACTATTTTTGTGTGTTCGGCTCTTGCTCATATAAAGACTTATACATGTGCGCAACTTGAGACTAAGCCGTGATGTATCCATGCAAACCTTTTATTCCCTCACCCACAAATTTTAGCAATGTTGTCGGATTTGAGAATGGCAGAGTAGAACTTTGGATTAGACATTTCAAATAAATCTTCCCATCACACCATAAGTCGATATGTTGTAAACCTTCTCTCCTCATGTTCATTTAAATTGTTTTTCTATATCCATATTTTTATTTAATTGCTATGGGCATTTTTGCATCATACTTCTAGCATGAAAAATGAATGATTGCAGGCCTTTCATTTGATCCATGTCAAGTGCTTTGATTTTTGTGAGAATAAATCTAGTTTCTTCCAACTATGTTATTTTTTTTAATAAAGCATATGGTTTACCCCATAAATCAATTCCATCTACAGAGTAAATATCGAGTAGTGCTTTCATTGCATCATTGGAGGTTATCATGCATGCTTAACCTGAAGTAATGTGGATTTGTGTGAACCTATTAGTGCATCATCTCCTCGTTGCGTGGTGAACAAACATTAGTTGTTGACCAGTTTGATGGGTTGAATTATTGTGTTTCTTAGTACTTAAATTAGTTAAATTTAATTTCCTACTACTTAGGTCATATACGACTTAATTTCTAGATCAAGATGGCTTGGACTTAATGTGATTTTCCTAAACCAACCCGGTGTTGGTTCAAGACAAACACTATGAATGTCCTCAAGATTTCCACTTTTAATGGGATTCTAATTCTTTCTTTTGAGAGCCACCAATTTTTCTTTTCAATTTGAGCTAGCATATCCTGTAAGAAAACAATACAACATCTGTGCTCAACAGATAACAGGATCTCGTATGCAAGAGAGAAAAACTGATAGTATGGAGAATCCAAAAATCGATTACTATAAAATCGATACAATAGATGGCGTTGCCTCCCAGCCGTGTGCTCCTGTGTGAAAAGCTTCGATGGCGTGCTGGAAACAGTAGAGGACGGAGGCTAGATGCTAAGGAATCAAGGTTGCTGTAGCCAGATGATGATGATGGGCTTCATGGGCTTGCTCTTATATAGCCACCAGTCATAGTCGATTAGATGCAATTGGGAGACCGCCGACCCAGTCCGCCCAAAATGGCCGACTGGAGGTTCAGTCATCCGGGATCATCTGGGGCTCCAAACGGGCCCCGCAACCCGAGAGTGGGCTGCCCCGAGAAATGCTCTATCTACCCTTGGTGCGGTCAGTCATGGGATGCCTTCCCACACTTGCATGTAGCCTAGTTGGCAGTGTGCCAACTCTATCTGAAAGCCGTCCAGCCATCAGGTCACACATGGCCCCCATCTGATGTCCAAACCAAGACCTATCGGATAACCGAGCTACTCAAATGCCTTCTCCTCATATGGGGGGCTTATAAGTAGAGTTAGCTGGTTCCCGTGTAGTTACATGAGAGTGGAGCATTGATATCTAACACCCCCCCTCAATGTCCACCCGCAAGTGAACTTACTTTTTCGCCAAGTCGATGAAGATGCCTCTCCAGCAAGTCTCTTCCAAGAGCCTTCGTGAAGATGTCCACAGCATTCTCTATAGTCGAACAGTACACCAAGTCGACCTCTCCATCCATATTGAGCTCGCGTACAAAGTGATATTGAATCTCAATGTGTTTTGTGCGAGCGTGGAACACAGGGTTCTTTGCAATTGCCATGCAACTCTGATTGTCACATGATAACTGCATAGGCTTGTTCTGCACTGCACCCATGTCCCCTAAGATCCTCCTCAACCACACTGCCTCATAAGAGGCAAAACATGCTAATTTGTACTCAGCGTCGGTAGAAGAAAGAGCAATTGTGGGTTGCTTCTTGCTGACCCATGACACAGCTTCAGATCCAAGTGAGAAACAGTAACCTGTCACTGATCTCCTGCTGTCCACGTCTCCTGCCCGATCCAAGTCACAGAATCCAGTCAAGGTGTTGCCCTTGGTATAGGTGATGTTGATGTATTTCAGCACCCGCATCCCTGCCCTCCAATGGTTCTCCTGGGGCTTATTGGAAAACTTGCTTAGTACACCAGTCGCAAAACTGATGTCCAGCCGCATGTTGCACGAGTAAATCAAACTGCCCACAAGCCTTCTGTACTTCGCTTCATCCACCAGTGGTGATGAATCCTCATTTGAGAGCTTCACGTTAACCTCCATAGGAGTGCCAACCGTCTTGCACTCATCAACCATGCCAAATGCCTTCAGTTTCTCTCCAGCATACTTCAGCTGTGAAATGAAGATCTATTTTGGCTCTTACCAAACTTCAATTGCCAAATAGAAATGCATCAGTCAGAGGTCTGCTGTCATTTCAAACTCTCTTCCTAGCAAATGCTTTGTCTGTGAGATCTCCTCTTCATGATTCCCTGTTATGACAAGGTCGTCCACATAAAGGACCACGATCATACACCTGCCTCCTTCTCTGTAGATATACAAATTTGCATCAGATGTGCTCCTCTTGAACCGTTTTGCAGAAAGTAGGCATCAATCCACTGGTACCACGCTCGTGGGGCCTGTTTCAGCCCATAAAGTGCCTTCTTTAGTTTACAAACTTTACCTTCTGAATCGGGGATCACAAAACCTGGTGGTTGTTCCACGTATACCTCCTCCTTGAGATCTCCATTTAGAAAGGTGGATTTTACATCCATCTGAAACGCGGGCCAACTTTCCTGTGTTGCTTAAGTCAAATCACTGCGAATTGTGGTTAGTTGAGCTGTGGGAGCAAAAGTATCCTGATAATCAAAACCATGTACCTGTGCGAATCCTTTTGCCATGAGCCGAGCCTTGTACTTATCCAACGTGCCGTCGGACTTGTACTTGGTCTTGTATACCCACTTGGTGCCGATTACCTTGCGTTTTGGTGGTCGATCCACAAGGTCCCAAGTGTTGTTCTTCATTATGGAGCCATACTCCGACTACATAGCCTCCATCCACCTATCATCACCCTGTGCTTCTTCAAGACACTTGGGTTCCTCGACATGGATCACCTCTGTCATCAAAGCGTAGTTGACCAAGTGTTCCTGCGCCCTTCTTTGCTCCTCTAATCTCTTGGACCGCCGACGGTGTTCAAATGGTTCCTCCTCAATGGTTGGAGGTTCTCTGCCGTCCAAAAGTTGCTTTACCCACTTCGAGAATGGCCATTGCTGTTGTGGTTCAGCAGGCTCTTCTTCCTCTTCTTTATCTTGAATCCTCCCAAGCACCATTGGGGGAGTTCGGTCTGCTGTTGGTGGTTGTATTGGATGGATATCCTGGTCCTGGTTGTCTGGGAAGGAAGCATCCTCCTCCAATTGATGTGTCTATTCTGAGAAGACCACATCGCGACTTACTATTACATTCTTGGTAACAGGATTATAGAGACGGTAACCCTTTGCCTCTTCACTGTAGCCCAAGAAAATACACTTTCGGCTCTTCGGTTCCCATTTGGTCCTGTTAGCATCAGGGACATGCACAAAATAGTCACATCCAAAAACTCTGAAATGTGTAGCTGAAGGTTTCTTACCAGAAAAGGCCTACAGGAGTCATCCCGTTCACAGCCTACGTGTAGCTATGATTCAGAATGTAAACTGCCGTCTTACATGCTTCAGCCCAAAAAGTCTTTGGCAAATCTTTCCCTTTCATCATACTCCTACCCATTTCGCAAATGATGCACATCTTGCACTCTGCTACTCCATTTTGCTATGATGTATGTGGCGAGGGTTTCTGCCTCTTGATCTCGTGACTTTTGTAGTAACTTTCGAATTCATTTGATGTAAACTCACCACCTCTGTCTGATCTCAACTTCTTCACCTTCCTCCCTATTTCTTTCTCGACCATTGCATGCCATTCTTTGAACTTACTAAAAGCCTCATCTTTAGTCTTCAGGAAGTATATCCATATCCTTCTACTATAGTCATCGATCAACATCATGAAGTAGTAGGAACCACCCAAAGCTTTTGTCTCCATCTTTTCGCAGAGGTCCATGTGAACGAGCTCTAGAGGAGCCTTTGCCTTGTTGGCCTCTTTAGGAAAGGGCTGCCGATGCTACTTGCCCATCATGCAAGCTTCACATACATCGAGCAGATCTGTAATTTCTGGTAGGTCTGCAATCATTCCACTTTTATGCATCTCCTTTAAAGAACTAAGGTTTAGATGACCAAACCTCTCATGCCACAGCTTAGTGTTGCTCACATCAGCTCGAGCACTGAAAGCTGAGAGTTCGTAGATGTTGTTGCGCCGTGTACCTTTACCAATGACCTTCCCTTGAATATCCAAAATCTGTGCACCATTCTTATCGATGTGAACTTTGAGGTCCCAATCCATGATCGCAGAAACGAATAACAAGTTCCTCTTGATATTTGGCACATAAAGAATATCGGACAACTATTTTACAACTCCATCTTACTTGAGAGCAATCGTACCTTTTCCTTTTGCTGGACGTTTTGCATCATTGCCGACTGCTACCAGGATGTCATGCCCTACCGGATGTAGAGAGGTATACCAATCCTTCTGACTGGTCATGTGGCGCGATGCACCACTGTCAATAATCCAAGTTTCATCTGCATGTACATGAACTGCCTCCGTGCAAATCTCCTCAATTGCTACGAACAGCTCTACTAGTACTGCCTGCACGCTGTTGCTGGACTCTTTCTTTACTCCGTTCTTCTCATCTGCAATCTTCTTCCAGCACTCATTCTGCTTGTGCCCTGCCTTGTTGCAATAGAAGCACTTGATCTTCTTCTTTCTCTTTTTATCATCAGAAGAAGATGAGTTACCAGAGTCCTTACCCTTACCTTTCTTTGATCCAGCCGAGAAATCTGAATCTTCTCTAGTCCTCATCTTTTGACGCATCTCCTCCTCCAGAAGCATTGCGCTGAAATCCTCAAAGTTGAGGGGCGGATTTTTGTTCTGCGTATTCAACACTGTAACAAGACTGTCGTACTTTGGGTGGAGAATATATATGCACTTTCGTGCTAGATTCTCACTGGTGATGGTGATGCCAATCGCAGTCATCTGATCGCGCAAATTCTTCACCCTGGCGATGAACTTCTCTGTCATTTCAGACTCAGACAATTTCTCGTTCGTGAGTTGAGTCTCCAGATTCTGAATCCGTGTCTGATTCGTGGTCTCGTACTGATTTTTCAACCGTCCATGCCTCCTCCGTTGTGGTGACATGTTGAATTAACACCATGATAGAATCACTTCCACTGCAGACAATAGAACACAGCACATCTGCATTTCTTCTTGTCCACGTGAGAATTTAATCTGCAGTTGGTACTATCTGTTGTCTTGCATTGGTTGGACTCGGTCTCGCAACCGGCCACCCCAGTAGCAGTATCCCAAAGCTCGTATGCGCTTAGGATGGTCTTCATCTTGAACTTCCAGAGTGGTTAGTTAGTGCCGTCCAACTTTCCACTTTCACCGAACGGTGGGATTCGCAGTCTTGCGGGCTGGGCCATCTCTCACAATCTGCTCGCAAACAGAAACACACTACCAAATCTTCTTGCTAGAGCCCAAGCTCTAATACCATGTAAGAAAACAATACAACGTCTATGCTCAACAGATAACAGGATCTCGTATGCAAGAGAGAAAAGCTGATAGTATGGAGAATCCAAAATTTGATTACTGTAAAATTGATACAATAGATGGCGCTGCCTCCCAGCCGTGCGCTCGTGTGTGAGAAGCTTTGATGGCATGCTGGAAACAGTAGAGGACAGAGGCTGGATGCTAAGGAATCAGGGTTGCTGTAGCCAGTGATGATGATGGGCTTCATGGGCTTGCTCTTATATAGCCACCAGTTGTAGTCGGTTAGACCCAATTGGGAGACCGATCCAGTTCACCCAAAACGGCCGACTAGAGGTCGGTCCCGAAATAGGCCACCGACCACACGATAGAACCATGGCACAGAATAGAGCAATTGACCTATGGTCACCGTTCAGCCCAGAGCCATCCGGGATCACATCTGGGGCTCCAAATGGGCCTCGCAACCCGAGAGTGGGCTACCCCAGGAAATGCTCCGTCTACCCTCAATGCGGTCAGTCATGGGATGCCTTCCCGCACTTGCATGTAGCCTAGTTGGCAGTGTGCCAACTCTATCTGAAGGTGTCCAGCTATCAAGTCACACATGGCCCCCATCTGGTGTCCAAACCAGGACCTACTCAAATGCCTTCTCCTCATATGGGGGGCTTACAAGTAGAGCGGATAACCGAGCTACTCAAATGCCTTCTCCTCATATGGGGGGCTTACAAGTAGAGTTAGCTGGTTCCCGTGTAGTTACATGAGAGTGGAGCATTGATGTCTAACATATCCTTCATAGTCAAAAAATCCTTTGACTTCAACTCTCTAGATATGCGACTAAATATTTGACCTATGTCTTCATGTCTATGGTTGACAAGAAGAAAAATCATTTTTAATTTGTCAAATATTTTCAAACCAACCAACATAGAGGACAAAGCAAATGTATATCCATTATTTTTTTCTCTCTAACAATTATTGGCATGTATCTACAAGGTAAGAGGTAAACATCCATGAGAATATTTGACTTTTTTGTAGTGCCTTATGCATAACAGTGCACATGCATGTGTGCACGTGCGCGCGCGCGTGTGTGTGTACTTATATTTATATTTATATAAATGTATTGTTAAACTTTTTTTAAAAAAATTTTGGTACTTCCAAAAAACTACAAAGTTATCTTAATTTGTTTTTTTAAGAGTGGATTTTTTTTTTAATGCATCTTAAAGCACTCCAGAATATGTATAAAAATGATTTCTGAGAGTGCACTTTCAAAAACTATTGCGAAAATGATTTAGAGAGTGCACCAATCCAAAATAAATGAAATATGTGTTGGTAGTATGCAATTCAATAGCCACGTGTCTAATCCTCTACATTTGGGCTACAACATGCATAAAACCCCTCATTTCCTTCTTACTTTTGCCATGCATTCTAGACATTCCAGTAGACAGGAGGGTTTCCTCAACCCAGCCCCCCCTTCTCACTTGTGGCAAGAATGGTATCTCTCAAAGTTTCATTGTCTCTGTCTCCCCCTTAACATGTATCTTATGCAGCATAAACATTATTTTTTTCTTTAGCCACCATTTTGTGAGGTGGCTGTCAAAGTAGCCACTCTTCAATATGCTACTCTGCAAAAACCATCCCTACACACACACTGGAGTTTCCTTGCTTGATTACCATTGGGTTTAACTACTTTGCATATGCCCTTGCAAAGGCCATAGTTATCTCCATGTTGGCACGGTGTTGTTTCTAGTAGAATTTATTAAGGAAAAGCATGAAATCTCTATATACTTCAAGACATACACTTCTACACTTTATTATATACTGGTAGGAATCCCTAGGTGTTTTAAAAATACCAATATATTCTCTTTTTTACAGCTCTATCTCCTTCAAGTACTTGGGATTAGCTCATATCAAGCTAAGACCATATTCTATATGGAGCTCCTCCTTAAGGCACAACCTCGACTCCTCGAGGTACTCCACTATTAGAGATTTCCTATCAAGATGAGACCATATTCTTCCTAGAACTCCTCCTTCTCAAGGCACAAGTTGGACTACTTCAAATACTCCACTTTTAGAGCTTTCCATCAGCCTCTGCACATAGATCAAAGGAAAAATATTGGAAGCATATATATGGGTGAATATTTAGACAAAAAATGGGTGAAACAAGGTTAACATGCTATTATTTTTATGCTAGCTAGCACATGTATGCTAACTTTCCAATTCCACTATTTTGTTCCATGATATACGTACACCCCAAAGCTTCTGTAAGTAGTTTTCGAGGTGCATTCATGGTACAAGAAGATATAAAGAACAAATTGTCACAAGATAATTTTCCCTTGTGATTCTAGAAGGAAAAATCTAGTGATAGTTAGCAGAGTAGCAATGATCTTTTGGATGAAGAGGGTGCCGAGAATTCTCCTCACATTTTCAAAGGAGGTGTGAATGGGATTCCAAACCCATTGCCATATCGTCCCCCCATCATTTTTTATTGCTTTGCACCTTGTTCTCCTACACATCAACCCTGCCCAATAATGATGATGAAATTTCCTAGATTCTCAAGCCAAGATTATAATGTTGTAGATGCCTATATTGTTGGAATCCTTTTAAGTTAAATCATATAGCAGAGCTACAAGCTTGGCAAAATCCCTACATTTGAAGCTGGCCCAAGCCTTCAAAATCACAACCATAAGCAGGGAGGAAGGAGACCTGAGATGGGCTAAGGTGAAGATTCATCTAGTGGTGTCCATCCAATCTCCCCCTGAGGAGGGGCTGCAAGCATGAATACCATGAATGAATAAAATTTTCCAAGGCCCATCCCCAGGCATAAGTCCTCTAACTACAAACTTGCAAAGAAAGGCCCTACATTGCAAGTCTGGATCTATGATGTCTCCTGCGCGGGAAGGATCAATGTGTCACAAGCTACTCTAGCAATAGTGTCAGTAGTGCAATCTAGCCCCTCCATAAAAAATTCTTGATAGGCCATATGAGATGAGTGATACAATCTCTAGAATTGCACCAATAGGAGCATACATATCAGGCTATGACAAAAAAAACCTGTTTCATAACCACCACTCTGGGTGCAAGGTCCAATCTAGCTAAACTCTAGAAAAGGAGTTTCCTCCTATTTCTCTCTAACACAGGAGCAAGCTGCTATGAAGAAGGGATACCCAAACCAACCTGGCATCCTAGGTATCTGACACACCCCTCTGAATCCATGTGAAATCCAAATTAGCCCCCCAATCTGGAGTGTCATCACCATAGATCCAAAAGCCATTGGATTTGTTCCAATTGATGTGAGCACCTACTGCAGTACAAAACAAATCCAAAGCTGTCCTAAAGGAAGTGAGAGTCTGATGAGAGGCTTTCAAGAAGATAGCAATGTCATCTACTAGCTCGTAATCCACGAGGTCCTCTTCCGATCTAAGCAAAAGTCTGAGCCCAAGAATGTCAACTCTAGACCTAAGAAAAATGCTCATAGCCTCAACCACAAAGAGGAAAAGAAAAGGGGCAAGAGGGCACCCCTGATGGACTGATCTAGAAATTTGAAACCTTCTCCTAACCCCTCCTATGAGCACTTGGCTGTGGGCTGACCTGTACAAGGTTGAGACCCCTCTGATCCATGCATCTGAAAAACCAAAGTGATGAGGGGTACCCTCCAAGCAATCCCAATCGACCCGTCATAGGCTTTTTCAAAGTCTAGGAGTAGAATTGCAAGCTTTTGACCACTCTTCATGGCCCACTTTGAAGCTTTCCAAAAGGAGAATATATTATAAAAAATGCTTTTACCATGAACAAACCTTGTCTACGTATCATGAATAAGATCAGGGAGTAAGGGATGCAACCACATTCCAGATTGCTTTAGCCATGATTTTGTAACAAGTGCCCAATAGAGTGATGGGTCTCCACTACAACACTAAATTTCGCACCCCCCTTTTGGGATTAAATGTATGAGACCCTCTGTAAGTGAGCCAAGCATCTCACCGAATTCCCAAGCGCCCTGCAGGGTTGAGGTGATGTGATCCCCAATCATATCCCAAAAGGTCAAGAAAAAGGAGGGTGTAAGCCCATTTGAACTTGGGCACTTACACTTATGAAGGGCAAGAAGAAATTCTAGGTTGGTAAAAGGTGCATCAAGAGAGACTCTCATATGTGGACTCACCAACCTAGGGATACACTGCCAAATGACATGTCTGGCATCATCTACAGCGAGACTACCAAGTGAGGCATAAAAATCTGTAGCTATGTGCATGATGGCATCTGGATCTGACTGCAAAACTCCATCTAAGTCAATAAGCTGAGAGACACTCTCTCTACTATGTCTGGGGCCATGAGTGGAGAAGAAATGCTTATTGACTCTACCTCCCATTTGTATCTAGAAGGCCTCTCATGCATGAAAGGCAAACTCTACTCTCTGATTGAACAAAATCTGTTGATGAGCTGTTGATGCAGCAAGGTGCTCCTGAATCCAAGCATCAAGTGGCCTCTTCTACTCTTCCCTCTGCAAAGCTGCCAATTGTTGGCAAATACCAATCTCTTGTTGAGAGTTGTGGTGCCATGAGCACATGTAGAGCAAAGGTATGAGCAAAGGTATGAGTAAAGGGAAAGCTGCCACATGGCATGGAGGAGATATCCCACATGTGAGCAAGCAAAATGGATGTAAGTACCCTCACCTGTAAAAGGGAGGTTCATTTGAAGTAATATCAATCAAGCACTTTGCACTATCTCAAGATTCTCTTTATGAGTCCAAGCTAATCTATCTTGGAACCTAATTGACTTGAGATACATGTCATGAGCACTCTCTTCATCATGTTTCCACATAGGTTCCATCCACCTTAGAGTGCTCCATAGATCCTGAGGCACACATGTTTTGTCATGGTATCAGAGCATAGGTTTAGCTCTCCTAGTTTAGCTCATTAGTAGCTCATTAGGATAGCTCCCATTCCTAGATTAGTTTTAGAATGTAAGATTAGTGTTAGATCTCAAGAGTTCTTGTGAGAATTCATTGAGAGAAAGAGCGAGAGAAATCCATCTTCTTGTGGGAATTCCGTTCATTCTTACTGTGAGAAAGAGGCTACGCATTGAGAGAGATAGATAGATCTATTCTCTATAATGATCTAGGACAGGAGAGGTTTGAACCCTGAGAGAGAAGTTTCTTCTTGAGAGTGTTCCATTGTGAAAGAGTCATCTACTCAACCGACTGCCAACAGAATCTCTGCATCCGCACTCTGTTTCTCACTTCCAGGGACGCCTCGTATGTCAT
Organism: Dipteris shenzhenensis; assembly: GCF_047967505.1. NCBI lineage: Eukaryota > Viridiplantae > Streptophyta > Polypodiopsida > Gleicheniales > Dipteridaceae > Dipteris > Dipteris shenzhenensis. Next base: position 28,682,567 of record NC_141607.1, on the reverse strand, counting down.
TCAGTACCTTCAATCGAGAGGATGTTTGTAACAAGTGCAAGTTGCGCTTGCATTGCCTCTAAGGCTTTCGGTGGCCATCGATCTGTGACCTGAAAGGAACGACAACAGCAGCAAAGGCTACCTCAGTGAATTGCCTACAATAGTGGCTGGCTTCCAACGACACAGCCACGACAGACTTCACTCGCAACGCTTCACTACCACTAAGAGCTCTCTCCTTGCGACAGAAACTCCAAAACTCCAGCCAGCCGACAGACCTCCCGTCTCCTGCTTCAAGCGCTCATGCTTCAACAAGCCTCAAAGCCACAGCCGAAAGGAAGAACCGGCTCTGCAACGAGCTCCTACACACTCTTCAACAAGCAGTGCTCTTGAGCAAACACGGGTTCCAGCAACAATACTCACGGCCGAGCCCCATTGTAGCAAAAGAAAAGACGTCTTTGATCCAACGCCTTCGTACTACAGGCTACCAACCGCTCCATATCTACGCAAGATAGAAGCCACTCCTCCATATGCTCCAAGCGGCTCCTGCAATGCTCAACACAACCCACACAGCTCCAAGATGTGCCAACGGCTCTCTAGCGCATGCACATAGCTCCAAAAGCAACCGTGAGAGCTAGCAGCCAGCCTACGACCTCGCATGTGAGCTGCTCACTCAGCTTAGCAGCGCCCAAAGCTTCCATGCAAGTCACCTCCAGCGCAGGTTCTCTACAACCAGCCTTCCCGGACGAATCCGTCGCTTCGATGCCATCTTCGCTGCAGCTGCGACGCCTCCGCTTCTCATCTTCTCCAAGGTCTCAGAAAAGAAACATGGAGGATAAGAATGAACCTTGGTTAAGTTCATCTGACCCAGGGTGTGTAGAGGATAAGGACACGTGGCAGATAAGAGCTTTAACTGTGGTTAAGTGCAATCTTGGTTAAGTTTATAGTTAGGTGTAGTTTAGCTGCTGGGACCATGGTTGAGTTTAGCTAACCTTGAGTTCAAAGACTTTGGTTAAAGTTTATGGTTAGGTTCAGTTGAACTATGGTAAAGTGAATGTAACCTTGGGTTTATCTAGTTGGGTCACAAGAATGCCACATCAGCTTGCACAGTCAGCAGTGCCTTCTAAGCACAGAGCCTCTTGTTAAGCACAGTATGGAATTCAGCATGTGAATCCCTGTGACACATCATCAAAGGCCCTCTTCTTCATAAAATCTTTGACAAGCCATAACTTCCAATCCAGGAAGAATTTGGACATGCTCCAAAAAGGAAAAGTGATCGTCTTTTCGAGCTCTACGCGTCTGTCAAGTCAAAATCATTGTATGCAATTAGACACTGCCAATATTGAAAGAAATCAATTGGTAAGACCTTTGCAACCATTGGAAAAAGCAAAGCATGAATGCACACATCATTGTCATAAGCAAGCCGAAAGCACAAGTGCATGAGATGACCATAGCAAGAAGCATGGCATCCACACACAAAGCATTAAGGCACATGGAAGAACAAAGCATCATGCATCAAGCTACGTTAAGAGAAGAAGACAGCGACATCGACATGAAGCATTGAAAAGTAAAATCCTTGCCAACCTTGCCTATTATGTTTTGTAATCAAACCTGACCACCTGAGAGTAGCTATGAAAGCACCCAGGGGAGGTATTGACATGTAGAAGCCACACTTGACCACCTTAAGTAGCATGTATGCACTAAGGGGAGGTGATGGAATGTAACTCACATCTGACCACCTTGCAGTAGCCAAAGGATTATGGCACCAAGGGGAGGTGTTGAGAGTTGTGGTGCCATGAGCACATGTAGAGCAAAGGTATGAGCAAAGGTATGAGTAAAGGGAAAGCTGCCACATGGCATGGAGGAGATATCCCACATGTGAGCAAGCAAAATGGATGTAAGTACCCTCACCTATAAAAGGGAGGTTCATTTGAAGTAATATCAATCAAGCACTTTGCACTATCTCAAGATTCTCTTTATGAGTCCAAGCTAATCTATCTTGGAACCTAATTGACTTGAGATACATGTCATGAGCACTCTCTTCATCATGTTTCCACATAGGTTCCATCCACCTTAGAGTGCTCCATAGATCCTGAGGCACACATGTTTTGTCATCTCTCACCTGAGAATCTCACGTATCCTGGTACTAGCAACTAGATAAAAGTCGCTAATATCAAAGATGGCTGCTGCCATATGTGAAGGGCAGGGCAATCCACCTTGCACATGAGAAACCCAAATCTGCAAAGCTACCTTTGAGAGGTCCTCCTCTGCATAAAGGGTATCTAGAATCCTAATGCTAGCAGAATGTCCTCTCAAATGCAGCTTGGAAACCATGAGAACCACCAGAAAGTGATCCGAAGTGGAAACCCCAGGGACAATGCAAAATGATCCTCCTATATCCAAGGGCCACTCATCAACATAAAATTGATCAATCCATGCACGGATAGGCATCTGCAACCTCTTGTTTGACCAAAAATGCAGGAGTGACCAAAAATGCAGGAGTGACTTGTGATTAAGTGTGAAAAGCATCGTCAAGCCAAACATCTCTGCCACTGAAACTAAAGAGGAAGGCATCCCAAGCTGCCCCCTCTAAAGAATGGATGATGACACCCTCTTTGCCCCCTTTTTTTATATGAGGGTAACTCTACCATGTTGAAGTCCCCTCCTATGACCCATGAATCTAAATGGGGGCACAAGAGGGCAACTTCTTCCAAAATAGTACACGATCCCCTCTGTTATTGGGGGCGTAAAGGTTGAGCAGTCCAACCTTGTGACCCCCAATCAAAAGAAGAACCCACTAGGCTCTACAAGGTGAGATCACACCATGTTCAACAACCAAGGGGAGAAAAGAATCTAAAACTAAAAAAGTAGCTCCCCTAGTACCAAAGGCAAGTGACCAAAAGGTGTGACCTGAAAGTAGCTTGCTCGAATTTATACAATCACTGGCATCAAATATGTGCTCCTGCAAGAGTAAAACATCAATGGAGCCACCAATAACACCTGGATGAAGCTGATTCCGCGAATTAGCTGTTTGCGGTGGTGACGAGGGATGCCACAAGGCCCTGTATGTTCTAGCTAACAATCCTTATCGATGGGAGGAATTTACAAGTATGGTTTTAAAAGGCCCTGTATGTTCTAGCTAACAATCCTTATCGATGGGAGGAATTTACAAGTATGGTTTTAAAGATGGCTAGATGGTTGTGTGGTTTTCACTTTGAAGTTGCTTGTTTTCTTGTAGGTGACATAATTTAGAAAGTCATGCTACTTTTTCCATCAACTTACTAGCTTGACCACCCTCACACAATGGCCAATGTAAGGCTACCACTCCTCCAACTTGCAAGGATAGCAATACCTCCTCCTTTGGCAAGTCATACACCACACACTTGTGTACATCCATACCCACACTCTTGGTTGGTAGAATAATGCATTGTGTTGCTGGTGACCATGTGGTATGTAGCTTCTTGCCGGTGTTTTCATGTTGGCTCGCAATAAAAATGAAGATATATAGCCTTTAGAAGAGTTATATGATTGATTCATGTGCCTCTTCTCATGAGAACTATGTACACACGTACCCTTGCATGTTAAATTGATTCTTGATGCTAGCATCACCCAAAGAGTTTTTCTGTTAAAGGTATGGCGATTTTCTTTGCATGCTAACATGAAACTTGATGCTAGCATTGAGTCTTTAGGTTAAAAATATATATAGTCATGTGCCATTATAGTTATTTTAATATTGTTACAAAAGGGCATGTAGGAGGCTTACAATCCTCGTGGGTGAGAGAAAAGACACACACTTTCCTCAAATCCGCCCACAATACGAAAGAGCCAATGAGAAGGCTCTCACTTTCTTGACAAAATGTGAAAGGTTGGTGCAAGGAGGGAATGGAGGTCGCTGTCCGACAATTGTGTGCGAGCATTATAAATTCCACTAAGTGCCACGTGTAACACATGAGCCAATCATGGGGCACTACATCTTTTGTCACGTGTAAAAAAGGAGTCAATCATGCGCAGCGCACAGTCGATCGGGAGCAGCTAATCCTATAACGCACCTCGCCTATACAAGGCTATCCTCTCTGATGTGAAATTTGTCGCGGGTGCTACTCATCTACAAGCAATTATTTATGGCAATCGCTGCAGGTAGCATTGCCGAAAAAGAGATGAGCTTAGAAGACGCTGGAATTTCCCATAGATTCGTTAAGACGAATGGCATTAGCCTGCATATTGCGGAGCAAGGCTCGGGTACGCTTGGCTTGATTAATCCCTCATTTTTGCAAAAGGATAGTTTCTTTCCCTGTCGTTCAAGAAAGCATCCACAGTCCCAACATTCACGCCCCAAGTGATTTGAGCGCGTCCAATGTTGAAAGAGAAGCTGCCACAAAATTCATGCCTTTTCAACTACGAAACAAACATGTGTTAGAATAGGGATATTTCCAAGTCGTAGAGTATGTCAGATGGAACGATTTCCAAGTTGTAGAGTTATGTCATATCCTGTCAAGCTGAGAGCAATCTGGGCACACCTTATTTCGATGGTTTAATGTTTGTTCTACTCTCTAAAGATGCACCTTATTTAAGGGCACGTGAAGCCCTTGTGGGAGCTTATCACTGCTTGGGAAGCTATCCACTCAATAATACTTTTATGTACATAGATACATACATGTGCATGGATGCATGTCGCATGTATTTGTGTTGATAAGTGTAAAATTTCTACAAACATTCATCCTGTAAAGTCTTGCGTGCTTTTCCTAATTTAAAAGATGCTTTCTTTCTTATGGTCTCCTCCTGATGTGCCTCGGTCATTCAAACATAGCCTGTCATATGTGCAAATGTCCTTGAAGGTGATTTTTTTCTCTACCTCAAACCCCCCGCCCCCTCCTTCCTTCCCTTCCCTCCTCCTCCTCCTCCCCCTCCCAGCAATTGTACTATAATGAGGAACGTAGAAATCATCACTTGGTGTGTACTTCTTGGTGTATTTCCAGGGAATGTGCAGCAGCTAAATTAAACCAAGTGACCGTAGGGGTAAGGCAGAACAGGTGTGCTTTTTTATGATACTAATGGTGTGAAAAATCCACACTTTTCGAAAATGCAAATGTGTGCAATGCATGCAGAATTTGAATGCCGATTGGTCCTCCAATGGGAAAGAGCGCCCTCGTGAGAGTACTTGTTACGGATGAATGCAATGTGGTAGAGAGAATGCTATGTGAGATTCCCAATGAAAGGGTGATACCCTTTACGGAAATGTTTTGGGTACACATATGGCACGTCCCAAAAATAAGTATCCATTCACGATGGAATAAGCCTCTAAATCCCCGACCTCATTACACTGAATCTTCCCATAAATGTCAGCGAAGTTCTCATCTAAAGGATAAGCTTCAACCATTGCTCCTAATGATTTCTCCTTAATCACAGAAACGTGATTACCGTCTACTCAAAGCATCAGCTACTAAATTCTCCTTTCCTGACTGATATTCGATATTTGGTTGCCCAAAAGATTGAATATATTCAGCCCATTTGATTTGCCTTGAAGAGACAATGGGTTGAGAAAACAAGTGCTTGATACTTTGATGGTCAGTCTTAATCTTGAAAGCAGAACCATAGAGCATGAATGATTGCCAATAACTTCTTCTCATACGTGATATATTTCAATTCAGCCCCTTGAAGTTTTCTACTCTCATAAGCAATGGGATGCCCTCCTTGCATCAACATTGCCCCAATCGAGGTACCACTCGCATCCGTACATACAACAAAGAACTCTTTGTCCATGTCCGGAAGTGTTAACACTGGTGCAGTCACCAATGTTCTCTTAAGCTCCTAAAAAGCTACTTGGTGAACCTCTCCCCACTCATACAAGGAATGCTTCTTCAACAAATCTGTTAGTGGGGAAGCAAGACGTGCAGAATTCTTAATGAATCTACGATAATAACTACACATCCGTAGGAAGGATCTCAGCTCATGTATGTTTTTGGGTATTGACCAGTCAATTATGGCCTTGCCCTATTTAGGGTCAACCCAAATTCCCTCAGCAGACACAATGTATTCTAAATACTCTATTTCTGTCTTGAAGAACTCACTCTTCTTGGTATTTAGGAACAATCGATCCTTTCTTGGGAGCTCCATCACCTAGTAAGGTGATCCTTATGCTATTCCTCATTCTGGCTGAAATCTAAAATGTCGTCAAAAAAGACTATGACAAATTTTCCCAAGTAGGGTCACAAAACCCTTCTCATCAGCCTACTAAAAATGGCTGGAGCATTAGTTAGGCCAAAAGGCATGACCAAAAACTCATAATGTTCAGTGAGAGTGCGAAAAGCAGTCTTATGTTCATCCCCAGCTTTCATACGAGGTTGATGATAACCAGATTTCAAATCCAATTTACTAAAAACTTTAGCACCTTTAAGCATATCTAATAAATCATCCACTCTTGGAATCGGATACCGGTTTTTAATCGTAAGTTTATTCAAAGCACGGTAATCTATACACATACGATATGATTCATCCTTCTTCTTAACCAATAATACAGGTGCTCCAAATGGACAACTGCTTGGTCGAATCAGGCCTTTTTACAACAGATCTTCAATTTGTTTTTCTACCTCCTCCATTTCTATCCTGTTCATCCTGTATGGGGCTCTACATGGAGGAGAAGCTCCTGGCTCTAAGTCAATGGCATGATCATCTTCTCTCTCCATAGGCAATTCGAATGAGTCATCTCTTGAAAATCGATCCTCATAAGTTCTAAGGAACTCATTTCTCTTCCGATCTTCTTTTGAGATATGAAGATCTCGTGAATCCCGTATATACACAAGATTACAATCTACCCCTCTTTTTACCAATCTTTTCGCTTGGGTAGGAGTAATCAATGGAATTGTATACACGTCCCGATCCCCTACGATCCTTATGTTTTCGTCCTTATGTACAAAGCAACAATGATGAGTATGAGGATGAATAGCAGGGTTAAAATCATACCGCCATGGTTTACCTAGAATCATGTCAACGTCTTGTAAAGGGGCTACTAGAAAATCCCTTCGATCTCTATATTTTTGTATACGAAAAGGAATATTCCGTACTATGGATGTGTCTTCTTCATTGTGTCCCCTAAAAGCTCCTCAAAGCGACATGTTTTTTATAGGTTCTGGTTTAAGATGGAGTGATTTTGCCAATCTATCACTTACTAAGTCATAATTACATCCATCGTCTAGGAGAACCACTATTCTCTGTCCATTCACGAATCCATACACCTTAAAAAGATCATGAGGCCCAAAGGTATTGGCTGAATGGACAGCATTCACTATTAGCTCAATAGTCACAGTAGATTTCGAGGGTGACAAGGTAGAAGCCTCACCCTCCTGCTTGGATGCCTTGGCTTTCCCTTTTATTGAATTCGTCTTGGCAATCTTAGCCAAGAGAACGGGACACTTATGCCATAAGTGCCCTGGCTTATGTTTCTTACACCCGAAACATTTTCCTTCCTTAATCAACTTCCTCTCCTCTTCGTCAGTCATAGAAGGAAATGGCACCCATCCAGGACGTGATTGGCTGTTCACATTCCTTACAAGAGCTTTACCCTTCCCTTTATTATTCTTAAACCGGTTTGGTTTCCTAAAAGTGGGTATATTGTTGGTCTTAGATGATGACCCATCCTCCTTATTGAAGGGTTTACGAGGATTCAATTTCCTCTCGGCTATTTCACCAGCTTAGTGAGGTCCTTAAGCATGGTCGGGTTAAACATTTCAACCTCGTACCTTACTTTTGGGCTTAAAGCTGCTAAATACTTCTTTCTCCTATCTTCCTCACTCTTTTCGGGTAACTCTCTCATTATCGAACTGCCTAAACCTCTCCCAACGAAAGGTTAGGTTCTCTTCATGCCTCGGTGGCATGAAAGTGGCTTTCGGTTGCTCCACGAATTTAGCCCATATATGAATAGGCTCTTTTCCTGTTTGTGACAAGGACCACCACATTAGAGCATCCTTCTGCAGATGCAATGTGGCAAGAGCAAGCTTCTCTTGCTCGGTCTTGTCTTAATGGGCAAAGTATAGCTCAAAATGGCGAATCCAATTGAGGATTTTGTCAGCCTCCCTTGCCCCATCATATTTGGGAAACTCAATTCTCTCTCGTGGTTGGAATTTGGACCTCTTAGAAGGGGTACTCAACTCTTCATCCCCGAAGTTTAAAGTCCTCTTAGTCCCTAGTCTTGCAATAATGGACTGTATTGCTAAGCTGGAAAATCAGCTTATCAACAGGAGTCTCCTCTACCCAGTTTGGGAGATCATAGGGAGTCTTGCAGGCTGGCATATCTGGACTTCCAGATGCACGTAGACCTTAGGAGATCAGGCTTCTTCTGCTACCCAGACCCTAGTGGACATTTGGAGCACGATCATTCACACGCTCAAGGATCAGTGGGAGGGAGTCCCGGGCAGGGAAGGAGAAGAGACGTCGCTTCCTTCGCGACTGGGACCATCGAGAGCTGTTCTTCCAGCACTTTGCTCAGAGTCTTCAATGGCATTACTCCCCCCCACCGTGGCTGTTTGTCCACACTCCCCTGAGAGGCTTGTAATTGGTATTTTGTTACCTCGGGCTGTATCCGTTTTGCGATTGCAGCCCGTTGGCCCTTAGGCCCTCTTGTACTCTCGTTTTCAAGCAATATAACTAGCACTACTTTTTGCGCAAAAAAAAAAACAGGAGTCTCCTCCCTTCCTCTTGCACTTGGCTTATAATCCATGTGTACTGGGTTTTGAGTTGAAGGCATGAACTCATCACCTTGTTCTTGGCTGTGGTCTCATTTCTTCTTTCATTATGAAAGGAGAACTCCCTATCAAGAGGTTCTTGAAGGAGAGACTGCTGTAGATTTATTTGTGGGTTGTCATACTCAAGATGTGTATAACTCTCACCTAATCCATCCTCTTCAAGAGGGGGTGAAGGTGTTCTTTCTCTCTCTCCTTGGGGTAATGGAGGAAAAGGAATAAGTTCATTGTTATATGTCCCTTCCCCTTCCATTCTTTCCTTTTAGTAATACAAGAGAGAAAATGTCTTGCTGTAATTTCAAAAAAAAAGAGGTTTATTTTACAGCAAAAGTCAAGTGTTGTAGAGTTGGTGGTACTTATCCGACTCCTGCTTCGTTTGTGTTGAGAAGACACTTTAAATGACCTCCTTTCCCTTCTCTTTCAAGCTTTTCTTCTTGTATTTCTGCTGTAAACTGGTACGCTCTGTTTGGGCTACTTGTTTTGAGCGGATTGGAGCTCTAGATACCGTTATAGGGGGTACTTGATGGGTGGATCACCCCCCTTAAAATCTTATTCCGATCCGACTTTCCGTTGGGGAGAACGGGGGATCCCTTTTCCTCACGGTTTAAGGATTTTAAGGGTACATTCACATGGGTGGGGGGACGGGGGCGGGGGGGGGGGGGGGCAATTCACCTCGTGAGGACACCCCGTTCACCGTTCAAGACCAGAAATTTTCAGAAAAATCTCGTCTTAGAACCTCGGAGATCGGTCGGTCGTGATCCTCTTCCGCAACTTCTCTTGCGACTTCCGTCGTCCGCAACTGTCGCCCTCTTCTCGTCCCGCTTGTGGATCATCACCGCTCTGATACCAAATGTGAAAAATCCACACTTTTCGAAAATGCAAATGTGTGCAATGCATGCAGAATTTGAATGCCGATTGGCCCTCCAATGGGGAAGAGCGCCCTCGTGAGAGTACTTGTTTCTTTTTCGACCTACATGCAAAGTGGGAGAGAGATGACGGATGAATGCAATGTGGTAGAGAGAATGCTACGTGAGATTCCCAATGAAAGGGTGATACCCTTTCATTAATGTCCCTTGAGATCACTCAAGTTCCACCTTCCCATTTACACCTACCCTTATCCTATGACCCATGCACCTACCATTCAATGCACTCTAATGCCTCTCCTCCACTCCTCCTCTCCTCTTTCCTCCCCTCCTCTTCCTTCTTCCTCTCCCCTTGCTGCCCCCTCTTCTTCCTCTCCTCTACTTGCTGACTCCTCCTCTCCTTGCTCATTCCTCTCTCTCTCTCCTTCCTTTCATCCTCTCCCCTCATCTGGAGTACCCCTATTTTTGGTAGGGGTCTCCTGGGCTTCAGGAAAGCGGACGGAGTTATGTTTTTGGTTTTGAATCAGCCTTTCCCACCTCGATTGACGAATGGGTTCCCATTCAGTCAATCCGTTACCACCCACACCGGCCGCGAGAACTGTCACTTTCTCAAAGGACGAGCTGCAGCAGCTGCAAAAGGATTTGGAGCACGAGTGTTCCACAACTCTCTTCGCACGCATCCATGGCTCCCACCCCTCCAGGTCACAAGCTAGAGATTGGATGCTTGCGGCACTTCCCCAGGAGCTCGCCCCCCACCTTAAGGATGTTCGTTTGTTGGGACGAGGTTTCTTTCAGGTGTGCCTAGATTCCCCGGACGTCACGAGAGACCTGCTACAGGCCGGTTTTCTTTTTCTAGGCTTCAGGAGGATTTTTTTGTTTCCCTTTCAACTGGGCTTTGACCCAGTTGAAGAGGACAAGCAGGGAGTTTCTGTTTTCATCAGATTCCCTGGTCTTCCCTCAGTTTATCACCGGCTACTTTCAGTTATTGGCGAGAGGTTTGGTGTGGTAGCAGAGATCCCCCCTCTTCCTGGCGAACCCTCTTCGGCTGCTGAGACGGTCAGGATGGATGGGGTACCTAGGGTTAGGGTAATTGTCCAGGACCCCAATATTTCAGATGACCACATCATGCTACAGCGACCCGATGGGTCCTTCTTCCACCAGAGATTTGAGGTTGCAGGTCGGCAAGACCAGTGCAGGATTTGCAGATCCTCAGGGCACTTCGCCAGAGATTGCCCAAAGAAGAAAAAGAGACCCAGAATGCAACCAGCTCGTACTAGCTTACGACAGAGAGCTGGAGCAGGACCTACCGCTCCACAGGCGCCGCCTCAGACACGGGCTCCCCCCCTCCTAGGGCTACCCAAGTCCCTCCTACACCTGGCACCATCTCTGGCCCACGGTGGGTTCCGGCTGTGGTTAGGCCCTCTACTTCAGATCACACATCCACCGCTTCGGAGGCTACCCCCTTGGAGCCTCGGGAGGAGACTAGTGTTCAGGAGCCTTGTTCGACCCCATCCCTGGATCAAGTTGTACCTTCCTCAGCAGCCCAGGTTGTTGGCACCTCATTCGTAGCAATTCTTGATCAGGATCCAGTACAGGTGCCTCCTTCTTTGGATAGAGGGAAGGGGGTCTTACATTCTATCCCTGCTTCGGTAGGAATCCTTCGTACACCCTCCCCAGGACTGGCTCAGCGGAACTCCTTTTCTGCTTTGGAGGACCTCTCTAAACTCCCAGATGATGATTTTGTACCTTCTACTTTCGGAGAGCCAGTTATCGGCATCCCTTGTGAGAGATCCTTCTCTCTTTCACCTGTGGACTTTCCTCCCCTTGGACCTCGTGTGTATGGCAGGAGGTCAGCTCCGGCAGAGGGTTCTTTTTCCGCCACCAGGTCGGGTAAGGTATTCCAACCCGCTTCCTCCCGCCGATGAGGATAGCCAATTGGAATATACAAGGATTGGGCGGCATCCCTCATCGCCGTCGCAGACAGCGGATCAGGAATCAGCTCCATCCAGGTGTTTCAGGTGGTTCCGTAGACATTCTTTTTCTTCAGGAACACAAATTGGATGTCAGAGATTGCTTTAAGTCAGGTAAGCTACTTTCAGGCCGGACTTTTTGGCTTCCTGCCTTGGGAACCAGAGGAGGTACATGCATATCAGTTTCAGATTCTATTCTCCCTCTGATCATTGGACACGGCATGATAACCCCCTCCAAGGCCTAGTGGGTTTTACTTCTGATCAACGGACGTAAGGTTGGTTTCCTCAACCTCTATGCTCCGAACAACAGAGGGGACCGTGTTCTGTTCTGGAAAGAGTTGCTCTCGTGGGCTGACATTGCTGATTCATGGATTATTGGGAGGTGACTTCAACATGGTTGAGGCACCTTCTGATAAGCAAGGGGGCAGAGAAGGTGGTATTCATTCCCTCGAGAGAGCAGCTTGGGATGCCTTCTTATTCAGGTTCAGTGGCAGAGATGTTTGGTCAGATGATGCATTTCATATTCAGTCTCAGTCACTTTTGTTTTCATGGTCTTCAAGTCTGCCCTCTCCGTCCTTCATAAGGGAAAATGCCCTGGTTCCGATGGTATTACTCCTTCTTTCTTTATAGCCTTTTGGGATATGATAGGTGATCCTATTACTTCAGCCCTACAGGGCATTTGGGACTCGGGTGAGATGCCTGACTCACTGACCGAGGGACTCATACACCTTATCCCGAAAGGTGGCAACAGGAATTTTGTATCCCATTGGAGACCCATCACTCTATTGGGCACTTTATACAAAATCCTTGCCAAGGCGATCAGCATCCGATTGCAGCCCCTTCTTCCAGACCTCATCCATGATAGTCAGACAGGCTTTGTGCATGGCAGGAGCATATTTGACAATATCTTTTTCTTTTGGGAAGCCACTGAGTGGGCTATGCAGAGCGGGCAGAGGTTGGCAATTCTACTTCTGGATTTTGAGAAAGCCTATGACAGAGTAGACTGGGGCTTTCTTGAGGGTACTTTTCTACGTTTTGGTTTACCATGGATTAGAGGGGTGGCCTCGCTTTATAGATCAGCTCACAGCCAGGTTTTGATTGGAGGGGTAAGGGGTGACAGATTTCAGATTTTCAGGTCAGTTCGTCAGGGATGCCCTTTAGCCCCCTTCCTCTTTCTTTTTGTGGCAGAAGCTATGAGTATCTTCCTTAGATCTCAGGCTGAGTTTTTTGGGTTGAGATTGCCCTTGAGACAGGAGCAGGAGCTTCTTGACTGTGAGTTGGCTGATGACACTGCTATTTTTATTGAGGCCTCTTCGCAGTCACTTGATTCTTTCCGGACAGCCTTGAATATTTTTTGCTCAGCTGCAGGGGCACACATTAACTGGCATAAATCCTTCGGCTTTTGGATCAGTGATGAGGAAACTCCAGATTGGGGAGCTGACCTTGGCTTTTCCTGGATTCAGAGGGGTGTTCCTGTTAGATATCTGGGATGCCAGGTAGGGTTGGGCATCTCTCCAGCACGGCAGCTTGACTCAGTACTAGAAAGTATAAGGAAAAAGCTACTTTTTTGGAGCTCAGCCCAACTCGACCTTTGCCTCTAGAGTTGTGGTAGTGAACCAGGTTCTTTTGGCCACCGCCTGGTTTGTGTGTTCTTGCTGGTGCCGGTCTAGGGATTGCATCACTCAGCTCATTAGACCAGTCAGGAATTTTTTATGGAGTGGACTTGATGGCACAGCAGATGTTGCAACGAGGGTGGCCTGGGAGACCATTATTCTCCCTACATCTGAAGGGGGCCTTAATATCATTGACCCGGATCTGTAGTGCAGGGCATTGCTTTGTAAGGTGGTGGTGAGGGGACTCATGCCTGGGCAGGAACCTTGGAAGGATGTCTTTTTTGGATGCATTTAGGCTTGCACACCAACCTTGGGAGATGATTGGGTGGACAGCCCACTTCAGCCCCTCTCAGATCTCCTGCCTCTCCTCTCATGTCTGCCATCCTGAAAGCGTGGGGGAGCTTCAGGAACACTCTTCGAAGGGTTCCATCCTCTACCCTAGAAGAGATTGATAGGCAGCCGGTCATTTGGAATGATAGTATACTTGATGAGCATGGCACACCACTGGGCACTTCCCATTACATGCAGTGGTTTAGATGGGAGAGAGGCCCCGCCTACACAGTAGGTACTTGGAAGGAATTTATCAGGCTACCTGAGGTGTCATGTGCACGGATTGGTATCTGACGTGTACTAGGTACACAGGACTAGCTCAGGTTAGCCTGGGGAGGCTTAGAGCTAGGCAGGCTTGATTCTCGGGTTGAGTGGCAAGGGTACGAACTATTTATAGGTCTTCGCTATTTTTGGCGCCGGGGCCCGAGTCTAGAAAAGAGGCCAGGGGGTTCAGTTCTCAGTGTGCAGTTGGGAGCAAGTCTCGTTCCCAGGTGCCAGGTCTGATCCTGGATTGAGTCGCGGACGCGCGCCTGCATCTTAGCGTAGCCCAAGGCCCAGTGGCAGATCCAGGGCTTCACAGCACCACCTGGTGGTATGGGACACCAGGCTGGTTTGGATCTGATTGGGAGTTCGTGCCAGTAGCTCAGCTCGTGGCTCGGAGGGGACATCTTCTGATTCGGGATCACATCCCGTAGATGTCATGGTTGGGTGGTGAGCAGCCTGCTCAGATCTGATGTTGTGTGTGGTTGTTTTGCAGATAAGGGGTTTCAGGAGTGCTGGGACGTGTCAGTTGGTATCAGAGCCAGCTCCTGAGGTAGGAACTTCTGATGCGAGAACTTTTGACGAGTTTTTCCTCCAGGTATGCCCTAAATTTCGAAATCTGTTGCTGCGTTTTTGCTGGCTACCTGGGATAGAGGGGTGGAGAGATATCTGGGAAAAGGAAGAAGAAAAGGAGGGAGAGAAATTGAGATCCCTGAAGGGCCTGTGAGAGAAGGCTGTAGGAAGTGGAGAGAGAGCAGAAAGGTAGGAGAGAGAGGCGAAAAAAACTGCAAGGGAGGCGTAGAAGTGACGCCTAGGACAGTACGGAACAGGCTGGGGGCAAAGAGAGGCTCGTAGGGCGGCGAGCAGGCTGCGCAGAAGGCTGTGTACAGCCTGCGCATTGGGCTGCGTGCAGCCTGCGCAGAGGGTGTTTTTTTTCGAAAAAGCACCCCCTCCAAAGCTAGGGGAGCTTAGCCTTTTTTGGAAGCAGAGCTTCCAAATAAGGCTGCCCTGCTCCCTATATAGGTGGGGGCAGGGTACCAGCCTACCCACAAGCCCAGCCTAGAGTTTCGAAGCAGTGCCTCGAACTGTGCGCCAGCCTGCATCAGCCGTACCTGCCTGGGCCAGCGCTACCTCTGCACCGTGCAGTCCGCAGCGTCCGTACACCACCAGCGCCAGCCAGCGCCATCTGTACGGATCCCGCTGCAGCGAGCCCTGCGTCAGCACCCCCTGCTCCGAGACAGTACCCGCAGACTGTACGGATGCCGTACAGTCCACGTCAGCATCTGTACGGCCTGCGTCAGCGGCCGTACAGCCATGTCAGCAGACCGTACGGCCTGCGTCAGCAGACCGTACAGCCACTTCAGCAGCATGTGCATCCGGTTGCGGGTTCGGAGAGGTCTCGAGATTCGTGGGCTTCCGATTCGCCAGGTTCCAGCATCTCTTTCCGTCGGCATCTTTCGGGATGGTTTTCTTCTGCTCCATTCTCCTCTGTGCTTCGTTTCAGTCAGTTATTTCTCTCAGTTCGTATTCAAATCAGATTTCAGCCATGTCTGATGCTCCAAATCCCGAGTTCACCATGGGAGAGCAGGACTTGGATTACACTCCTGTGGGAGAGGAGGATCAGGGTCTCTATGACGACCTGATAACCAAAAAGGCCTTCAGTGAATTTACGACTGCTCTTGATGGCAAATTCGAGCAGGTCAATGCTAATCAATCGGGGTTGACACAGCAACTCCAGGGGATACAAGCAACTCTCACCCTTCTGGCTAGCACTGTGCAGGCACTCACGCATGTGGATGCCATGGCTTCAGTGCTAGGCCCGAATATAACTCCAGATCCTTTTCCGGGTGACCAAAAGTCGAGAACAAAGGAGGTAGTTGACACTTGGTTACACAAGTGGCAGGTACACTTCCAATTCCACCCATATCCAGATGAGAAAAAGATTCAGCTTGCAGCAGGGTTTATGTCAGGTAAAGCCTTGCTATGGTGGAAGGAACTCCAGCCTAAGCCTAATACATGGACAGATTTTGAGGGGATCTTCAGGAAGGAGTTCCTGAAGAAGGAGGATGATTACGATATCGTTGGCAAGCTCAAAGCCCTCTATATGTCAAAATTAAACTTGACTTTTGAAGTTTATCTTCAAAGATTTCGGGATCTGCAAACCAGGGCCACTAAGATGGATCCAGTGACCTTGTTAGGTTTCTTCGTGGATGGTTTGCCAGACTCCTACAAGTTGCAGATAAAGAACAACAAGTGCACAACGTTGCAGGAGGCCATGACTTATGCGCGCATATATGATGATACCATGGCCGGTACCAAAGCAACCACAGTTACCGACACGAGTGGAAAGAACAAACGCAAGTTCTTTCAGCATACGACTAGTATTGCGGAGACGAAGTCTACGGACAACGCCTCCAAGAAAAGCTTAACTCCAGCAAAGAATGGTAAAGCCCGTTTCCTTCGCACTCTGAGGCTCAAGAAAGAAGGGCGATGCTTCTACTGCGAGGAGCGGGACCACACAAAGAATGAGTGTCCTAAGCGGAAGAACCAAAAGTTGGTGCTAGGACCGAAGCTCCAGGCGGGTCCACGTACCGCAGCCAAGGGAGCGAACCAAGTCGCGATGACAGGTATTTCTGTAAATGTCATTACCTGCCCACTCTTTTGTAATTGTACTTTCAATACTTCGTTGTTTGGTTCCCATGATCTTTTCCAAGTTTATGGAGAAGTTATGGACCAACAGGTTCACATTCTCTTTGATCCGGGCAGCTCTCACAATTTTGTTAATTACAAATTTGTGCAGAAGATGGGGCTGTCCACAGTACCTAGCGACCACACCTATGAGGTGCAGCTTCCAGCTGGGAAGCAGTTTTGGGATCGCAAGGTTGAAGCGCTTCCTATCCGGATTCAAGCCTACACGGGAGCTCTTACATGTTATGTTATGCATCTGGAGCATGTAGACTTGTTGATCGGGATAGAGTGGTTTAAAACCCACAATATTCAGATCGGATGGACGGAGCATACGCTTTCTTTTGTAGATTAGGACACCCAATTTTGTATTCAGTGTGATAAAATTCCCTCTTCTCAGGGGCCTATTGTATCTGCGATGCAGCTTCGGAATAAATTAAACAATTCTCATTATGATGTCTATCAGTGTGTTTTGATTCCACTTTCTTCATTTGTTGTTTCTGTAATTAACAAAAATGAATTAAGTGTGTTTGAACACCGTGAATTGAGAATGTTGTTAGATAATTTTAAGGACGTATTCCCAGCTCAACTGCCGGAAGGTTTACCTCCAGAACGGGCAGTAGATCATCGCATAGACTTAGTCCCAGGGGCTCAACCTATCAGTGTACCACCTTATAGGATGAGCCAGGTAGAGGAGGATGAGTTAGCTATCCAGCTTCAGGATTACCTGAATATGGGCTATATCCGCCCAAGTAAATCACCTTGGGGTGCACCTGTCCTCCTAAGAAAGAAGAAAGATTCTTCCTGGAGAATGTGTATAGATTATAAACGATTAAATAAAGTGACAATTAAGAATCGATACCCTCTCCCTCGTTCCGATGATTTGATAGACCGTTTGGCCGGAGCGAAGTATTTCACTAAGATTGATTTGCGTACGGGTTATCATCAAATCCGTATCTATGCTAAACACATAGATAGGACCGCATTCCGAACTAGGTATGGTTATTACGAGTTTCTCGTATTACCTTTTGGTTTGACCAATGCTCCTGCTACTTTTCAGCAGATGATGAACGATTTGTTCAGGGATTTTCTGGGCAAATTTGTTGTAGTGTTCTTAGATGACATCTTGGTATATAGTCGAACGCTTGAGGATCACATAGGACACCTCCGGGTTGTCTTAGTTGTTCTGAGACAGCATAAGCTCTATGCCAAGATGAGCAAATGTGACTTCTTTATGAAGGAGATCATTTACTTAGGACACAAGATTTCTTCTGAAGGTATTAGCATTGATCTGGATCGTATCCAGAAGGTTTTAGAATGGCCTATCCCTCTGACTGTGAAACAACTTCGTTCTTTCCTAGGATTTACGGTATTTCTTCGGAAGTCAGTGCGTGATTATTCACGTATCACGGCACCCTTGACCAACATATTGAAAGGTCGTGGACGCAGGTCTACCCAGCCGATCTCTTGGAATGATGCAATGAACAAGGCTTTTGAAACCTTGAAGTTTTCTATCAAGGAAGCACCCGTTCTTGCATTACCCGATCCTACCCGGCCTTATGTTTTAGAGGCCAATGCGAGTGATTATGCGATTGGGGCAGCTCTATTCCAAGAGGGCAGACCTGTAGCTTTCGAGAGTAAGAAGCTAGACGACACTCAATATCGTTGGCCCACACTTGAGAAGGAACTTTATGCTGTAGTGTATGCTCTTAAGGTTTGGAGACACTACTTGTATGGTTCAAAGTTCCTTGTATTGACTGATCACCAGTCAATTAAGTATGTGTGTGATGGATCAGAATTGAGAGGAAGGAAAGCTAGATGGGCAGAACTAATGCAGGATTTTGATTTCGAAATACGTTATCGTAAGGGTTCCCTGAATAGTGTGGCGGATGCCTTAAGTCGAGTTAAGTTTGTAAATGCATTGTCATTTACGGAAATATCCTCAGACCTATTTCAATCCTTGAGAGGGCTATACGCAACTGATAGTCATTTCAGTTCTTATTGGCAGAGAGTCGAGGATGGTGGGAGCTCCATGGTTGACCAGGACTCAGAGATTGTGCCACCTAGGATACAGGCGACGGGAGGTCAGTGGATGATTAGGAACGGCTTGCTGTTCCGGAATGAAAAGATTTGTGTGCCTGATGTTCTGGACCTTAAATCCAAGATTCTTTGGGAGTGTCATGATGCTCCTAGTGCGGGACATCCAGGTATACATCGGACTCTGTCTCTTGTGAAGCATACCTTTTATTGGCCTAAGATGCGTGCATTTATAGAGAACTATGTAGTAGGTTGCCGGGTTTGTCAAGTTATTAAGGCTGAACGCCTTAGAAGCGCGGGCTTATTACAGCCTTTACAGATTCCAGGTAATAAATGGGAAAGTATTTCCATGGATTTTATTACTGGTTTGCCACGAACGCGCAAGGGTCATGACTCTATTTGGGTCATAGTCGACTGTTTGACAAAAATGGCTAGGTTCTTACCTACTAGAACAACTATTTCAGCTGTTCAGTTGGCTCACGAGTTTGTGGACCACTTGTTTAAGCTGTATGGTTTGCCATCTGACATAGTTAGTGACAGGGACTCAAAGTTTACAAACCTTTTGGACACTTGTATTTGAGAAGTTGGAAACTACTCTAAGTATGAGTTCCTCGGATCATGCACAATCTGATGGCAGTACTGAAAAGGTCAACCAGTTGGTTGAAGACATGCTTCGGGCATATGTATCTAAGAGACAGTCTTCATGGGAAGATTATCTATCTATGATTGAATTTGCTTACAACAGTGCAAAGCATTCTAGTACAGGTTACAGTCCTTTTATGCTTATGTACGGGTTTCAACCTAAGTCACCAGTTATGGTTGGGTTAAAAGGGATTCAAAATGATGCTGCTAAGAACTTCTTGCAAGACATGCAGGAAATGTTGCAGTTTGCCAAGGAGTCTATTAGAAGTGCCCAAGATCGGGACAGATTTTATGCTAATAGACATCGTTCACCTAGAGAGTTCTCTGAAGGAACGATGGTATATTTGCGAATTCCGAAGGAATCCAAGAGCCTAAGTACTGGTTTGGTTCCGAAATTATCCCCAAGATACTGTGGTCCATTCAAGGTCATTAAAAGAATTGGACCAGTTGCATATCGACTAGAATTGCCACCTGATGTTAAAGTCCATCCAGTCTTTCATGTCAGTAGACTGAAAGAAGTCTTGGGTGCAGATGATCAACTTGTTTCTCCTCATGAGATTATAGAAGTTACAGATTTGACTTTTATTCCTCACGAACCTGAGTGTATTCTTGAATTTCGTGAAAGACAGATTCGTAATCGTACTATCACGGAATACAAGATCAAGTGGAAGGATCGTGTTGAGGAGGATGCAACATGGGAGACATTACAAAACCTCCAAAGAACATTTTCAGATTTCTTAGCGAACTCAGGAGTGAGTTCTTAGAGGAGGGGGAGTATGTCATGTGCACAGATTGGTATCTGACGTGTACTAGGTACACATGACTAGCTCAGGTTAGCCTGGGGAGGCTTAGAGCTAGGCAGGCTTGATTCTCGGGTTGAGTGGCAAGGGTACGAACTATTTATAGGTCTTCGCTATTTTTGGCGCCGGGGCCCGAGTCTATAAAAGAGGCCCAGGGGGTTCAGTTCTCAGTGTGCAGTTGGGAGCAAGTCTCGTTCCCAAGTGCCAGGTCTGATCTTGGATTGAGTCGCGGACGCGCGCCTGCATCTTAGCGTAGCCCAAGGCCCGGTGGCAGATCCAGGGCTTCACAGCACCACCTGGTGGTATGGGACACCAGGCTGGTTTGGATCTGATTGGGAGTTCGTGCCAGTAGCTCAGCTCGTGGCTCGGAGGGGACATCTTCTGATTCGGGATCACATCCCGTAGATGTCATGGTTGGGTGGTGAGCAGCCTGCTCAGATCTGATGTTGTGTGGTTGTTTTGCAGATAAGGGGTTTCAGGAGTGCTGGGACGTGTCATGAGGATCAGAGACTGCAGTCCGTGAGTCACCTCAGAGGGGTAGCACGCAGGGTTCAGCAGATAGATGCAGCCATCCCGGTGGAATGTGCAGTTGAGTTGCCTATTACTTCCACCACTTGGATGGGAGCTTTTTTGAGGACAACAGTTCCTCTCCAGGTGATCGCTCTTCGAGGTCTCGGAGAAGATGCACTGGTCTTTGACGTTGGGGATGGAGGTATACTCTCTAGATCCACGGATGATATTCTTATAGAGGTTGCCTTTCAGCCTGTCAGGATTGCTGGTTTTGTGGACCATGGAGTGGGCTTGGAGTGGTACTTAGACCCCGACCCTCTACTTTTAGCCTTGGGATCTTGGAGGTTGTGGTTGTATGGAGGTGCACCTATCAGGTGCTTGCAATGGGACCCAGGAGAGTGGGAGTGGATAGATCATGGGCACCGAGAGAGGGGAATTCCCTTTTTTCGTTTCACGGTTGGTAATGCCAGGAGATTTCAGCTGAACAGTAGGGGTTGGGTTCCCTCCAGAGCCCCCCATTGGGACAGCTTCTTCATCACTGCAGATTTGCATAGGAATTTTTGGAGGAGGCTCTGGAAATCCCTCAGAAATAGAAAGATCACTCTTTTCTTTTGGCTTTCTATTCATGGAGGGATTGCAGTGAACCTGTGGAGATCACGTTTTGGGGCTGATCCCACTTGCCCTCGCTATCATTCTGCAGAGGAGTCAGTGTAACATTGCCTTTGGGACTGCAGTCAGGCAAGGACTATTTGGAAAGGGGTTGCGAGAATACTCAGCATTTTTCATACTTCCCCTTTCTTCATGACTTGGGGCTCGGTCGCATGGTTATCCCTTACTGGGCCCCAGGTGTTTTATGAGCGTGAGCCTTCTTCTTGGGCACTCTCAGTCCGCCGGCAGGTGATAGAGCCCTGCTCTCTTCAGGATGTACCAGTTACTCCCTTCAGGGCTTCTCATGCTTCAGTGGACACCTCTTGGGAGATCTTGGCTAGCATTTCCTCTTGGCACATTTGGAGAGCCAGATGTACAGAGGCCTTGGATGGCACCCAGATACACCCTTCACAGGTGTTCACAGGTATTTGGACTGACACGGTTCATACTTTGATAGCCATTTGGGCTAGCATGCAGGGCTCTTCATAGGCAGCCTCTTCTAGAAGGACTATTTTTCTTCGAGTTTGGAAGGGTTCTCCCTTTTTCTCGGAGGTTTCGACTGGATTGAGATGGCACTATCAGCCCCAATTCTTTCTTTTTGGCTCTTGAGCTTTTCATGCATTGCATGGTGTATCCCGTATGGAGCTTGCTCTAACGGTTTTCTTTAATACTTAATAGAAGTCTCTTTCTGGGGGGAAAAAAAAAATAGCATTCATTAGAAAACCAAAATAAAGGAATCCAGCACTGCATGGTGTAAATGAAGACTTCCTATCATGAGGGCATAATTTCTAGCACATGCATGTTGGCTGCATGTGGGCAGGACCTTGAGCGAGGGCATGGGTTGCTTGATGTGCTAGAACCCCTAGCAATTGCGCCTTGGGGGTGAATTTTGTGGTTTGGAACAAGAAGGGTGTAACATACCCTTAGTTTTCAAGTTAGGCCATTGGCAGGATTCCAAAAAGAGCCCCACTAGAGGGGGCTAAGGGCAAATGAAGGGAGAATGCCATGTGGCATTTCCCCATGCCCAGATGCTTTTGGTAAGGTTGCCCATGGAAGCTCCCAGGGGGAACTGGGAAGAAAAGGAGACGACGGGCAACGAGCTGTGTAGAGAGAGACGGCGCACGCGAGAGCACACCGGTGGGAGATAGAGAAGCAGACGGGCATCGTGTGGGCTGTGTGTTGGCGGAAGAGAGTCCATACCTGAGAGATCTCGACTGTTGGAAAGTTTGCATGATGGCGAACTGCTATGTGGAGCGGGTGGAGAATGAGCTTGGACGCCGATTCTTTGAGCGGAGGATGCATTACGTTTTTGATAAGAAGGATGCATTACGTTTCTTTGAGCGGGTGGAGAATGAGCTCAGACGCCAATTCTTTGAGCAGAGGATGCATTACGTTTTTGATTAGGAGGGCTTGTATTGGTGATGCCAATTGGCTTCGAGGGCGCTTGGTTGCTCGCAAAGCGACGCCTGTTGGTCACGTTCCGCTCTTGGAGTATGGGCTAGTCACAAAGCTCAAGCCTTGGTGACTTATTCGGGTCTGGCTGGTCACAGGGCTCAGCACTTGTAATGTGAATTGGCTCTGGGAGCCAAGTTGGTCACTTTGACGGCATGAATCCACCTCGGGAGGCTGGCTGCTCATAGACTCCTAGCTCCTAGTCGTGAATGAGTATTGAAGGGCTGGCTGCACACAAAGGCATGCTGGTTGCACACAACATCATGGTGGTTGGTCGTGACTTTTGGAAGAGGAACCTCGGCTGGTCGTGAGATGCTTTGGAGAGTGGGTAGGGCACATAGAGCACCTCTCTGTCTGGTTGCGAGATGCTTTGGAAGAGCTGGCTAGACGCTCTATGTTTTATGTCTCCCGGAAGGTCTCCCAATTGATGCTATTCTCCTTGTTCAAGCTTACTTGGATGCTAGCTGTGTAAATATGCTTTCTTTTCTGCTTTAAGCAGTTGAGTGGCCAGGCAGGTACTTGAGGCTGTGGGAGTAGAGGGAGCAGAATGCAAGTGTGAGAGCATGAAGGTGCAAAACGTCTGAATAGATGAGTGAGTTAGAAAGTATAAGAGTGAGAGGTTTTGTCTAAGTGGCAAAACCTCATCCCATCCACTAACCGTAGTTAGGGATCTAGCTGTGATTAGGGGAAAAAATCTCAATGAGGGAAAAGTACCCCTAACCTACTTACTACATTGCATTGGACACTGCCTAGAATGTACCAATAATTCTAACACCCCCCTGCAGTGCCAATGTGATGTACAAGGTAGTGATCGGTCACCAAAAGGAGATAAGTTCAGGGCACTGCGAAATGCCTCAAACTTCTCACGTGGAAGTGCCTTGGTGAAGATGTCTGCAACATTGTCATGTGTTGACACATAGATCATACTGAACTCCCGTGCATGCAACTTCTCTCTGACATAATGATAATGAACCTCAATGTGCTTCGTGCGAGCATGAAACACAATATTCTTTGCCACTGCTATAGCACTCTGACTATCAGTGAGAATTGGAGAAGGACCCTCCAATAACAGATGAAGATCAGCAAACAAACGACACAGCCAAACACATTCAACTGTCGCTGTGAAAGCTGCCCTGTACTTAGCCTCACATGAGGAAGTAGCCATTGTAGATTGTTTCTTGATCAGCCAAGAAATGCAAGCTTTGCCCAAAAAGAAACAATTACCACTAGTGGACTTCCTAGTATCATAGTCTCTAGCCCAATCTGAGTCAGTGTAAGCATGCATCTACAAGTCGCCCCCCTTGGGAAACATCAAGCCATAAGAATTTGTGCCTTGCAAATAACGGAAGATGCGTTTTACAGCCCTCCAATAAGAGATGAAGATCAACAAACAAACGACACAGCCAAACACATTCAACTGTCGCTGTGAAAGTTGCCCTGTACTCAGCCTCACATGAGAAAGTAGCCATTGTAGATTGTTTCTTGCTTAGCCAAGAAATGCAAGCTTTGCCCAAAAAGAAACAATTACCACTAGTGGACTTTCTAGTATCATAGTCTCTAGCCCAATCTGAGTCACTGTAAGCATGCATCTGCAAGTCACCCCCCTTGGGAAACATCAAGCCATAAGAATTTGTGCCTTGCAAATAACGGAAGATGCATTTTACAGCCTGCCAATGTGTTGTCTTTGGGCTGTGCATACACCTACTCACGTGAGATACTGCATCCTGAATATCGGGTCTTGTATTACACAAACAAATGAGGCATCCAACAGCCTGGATGTAAAGTGTGACATCCACTGATTCACCTGCATCATACATAGTAAGCTTCAGCCCTGGCTCTATGGGAGTGGCAATCTTGCATGTTGAACCTATTCAAGAGCTTTTGCACATACTTGGATTGAGACATGACGATGCCACGCTTGTCTTGTATGAACTGGATCCCCAAATAGAAATTTAACATGCCCAAATCTGTCATGTCAAATTCAGCTTTCAACTTAGCTTTGAAATCTGCAATTATTTCCTCATTTGACCCTGTGAGCAGCATGTCATCTACATAAATAATGATGACCAAAATATCCACCCCATCCTTCTTGATGTAGAGGGCGCTTTTCGTGGGACTATTGTGTAACCCCTTACCTGCCAGGAAGGCATCAATCTTGGCATACCATGCACGTGGGGCTTGTTTCAGGCCATATAAAGCTTTATTCAGCTTGCAAACTTAAAGTGCATTGCCAGAAAGCTCAAATCCAGGAGGTTGTTTGACATAAACCTCTTCTTGCAAGTCCCCATTAAGGAAAGCTGTTTTTATGTCCACCTGATGGACATTTCAAACAAAATTTGCAGCCATGGCAATAACTGACCTTATGGTGGTCATCCGGGATGTAGAAGCAAAAGTTTCCTCATAATCTATGCCCTTTTTCTGTGCATAGCCTTTGGCAACCAGCCGTGCCTTGTACCTATCCATGGACCCATCTGGCTTCCTTTTCACTTTGAAAACCCATTTGGTACCAATTGCATGTTTCCGTGGGTGCAAATCCACAATATCCCAAGTCTGATTTTTCTCAATGGACTGCAATTCATTGTGCAAAACAAATATGGTCTTTGAGATGCCATTTTCTAAAGGAAAGGTGACAAATAAGGATAATTATGAATGAGAAACACAAATCGGTGTGAGAGTACATGGTCTTTGAGTCATCAATGTTCTTTCAAGGCATCATAATACCCAGTCTACATGTCATTACACCACTCTCCAGCAACATGGAGATATATTTGAAATCATAGAGGAAATCAACAATGTATAAACATAACTCATATTTGAAGGGAAGCAAATTGAGACAAAGTTGAATTGTTGAGGAGATGTACATTGTTACCTGAAAAACACTCTCATTGCTAACTTGATGACTTCAAATTGTTTATCTCCAGATTTGGAGGGTTAGACTTCATCTTTGGCTATAATGCTTTGAATATCCTATGTCGGAAAAACTCCTGCTGGTCAGAATTAAGTGTTCCAGGTTGCTATGGCACTCTAGGTTCTCTAGGAGAGCTGCTGCTCCTCCCCGCTCCCTTGCTGCACCCTCTCCCTCAGCCCACATCCCTCCCTCTCTCCCTTGCTCCTCCCGCTCCCTTGCTGCACCCTCTCCCTCAGCCCGTCCCTCCCTCTCTCTCTTGCCCTCAGCCCCTCCCCCTCCCTCAGCCCCTCCCTCCCTTCTCCTCCTCCCCTTCAGCCCGCCCCCTTCCCCGCTCCCTCTCCTCCCCCTCTCAGCCTGCTCCTCCGCCCCCTCCCTGCCTGCTCCTCCGCCCCCTCCCTGCCTCTCCGCCCCCTCCCTGCCTCTCAGCCCGCCCCTTCCTCTCCCTCTCCTCCCCCTTCCCTTCAGCCCGCTCCCTCTCCTCCCCCTCTCAGCCTGCTCCTCCGCCCCCTCCCTGCCTGCTCCTCCGCCCCCTCCCTGCCTCTCAGCCCGCCCCTTCCTCTCCCTCTCCTCTCCCTCTCAGCCTGCACCGTCCCCTCCCTGCCCCTCCCTGCCTCTCCCTCTCCTTCCTCTCCCTCTCCTCTCCCTCTAAGCCTGCCGCAGCCCCCTTCCTCCCTCTCCTCTCCCTTCTCTCCCTCTCCTCTCAGCCCGCCCCCTCCCTGCCCCTCAGACCGCCCCCTTCCTGCCTCTCCTTCCTCTCCCTCTCCTCTCCCTAGCCTGCCCCCTCCCTCCCTCTCAGCCTGCCCCCTCCCCTTCAGCCTCTCAGCCTCTCCCCTTTACCCCTCCCCTCCCCGCCCCTTCCCCCGCTCCCTCCTCACCTCCTTTCCCTGTTTTCTACCCCCCTATCTCCCGCAGCATTTTTTGGAGCGGAAGGAGCCTCCAAATTGTCAGAGTCGGCCTCCGCACCTCGATTGGCGATGGATACTCCGTCAGCCAATCCTACTCCACCTCCACCGGCCACGAAAACTATTACCTTTTCTAAAGACGAGTTGCAGCAGCTCAAGAAGGATGTAGAGATTGAATGCTCTACCACGTTGCTAGCACGCATCTTCGGGTCTCACCCCTCCAGATCCCAAGCCAGAGACTGGATGCTTGCGGCTCTCCCCCCAGACCTCACTCCATGATTGTTAGATATTCGTCTTCTGGGACGAGGTTTTTTCCAGGTTGTTTTTGACACCCTAGAGGCTGCGAGCACTGTGCTCAAAGCTGAGTTTTTACACCTGGGACACAGGAAGATCTTCTTTGAAGCCTTTCATATTGGTTGACTCAGTGGAGGCAGATAAGGAAATCTTTTCGCTCTTCATCAGATTTCTCGGGCTTCCCCAGGTTTACCATCGACTTCTTCCTGTTATTGGGGAGCATTTTGGCACAGTTGCTGAGATCTCACCCCTCCCTGGGTTGCCATTGACTGCAGCAAAGGCAACCAAGGCTGATGGCATACCTAGAGTTAGGGTCCTCTGTAAGGATCCTAACCTCAAGATGGATCATGTTATGATCCAGCGCCCGGATGGTTCCTTTTTTCGCCAAAGAGTAGAGATTTCAGGCAGACAGGACTAGTGCAGGATATGCAGGACCATTGGACACTTTGCCAGGGATTGCCCCAGGAAGAAGAAAAGGCCCAAGATGCCCTCTGGTACAGCTACCGCCCCATGGCCTCGACAGGGGGGACAGGGGGGTGGTACAGGTCCAACACTTGCTCCTCGGCCTTGACAGAGGGGTGGTATAGGTCCAGCACTTGCTCCTCGACCTTCGCATGGCGGTCCTCCTCAGGATGGTGGTGGTACAGGTCCAGCACCTGCTCCTCGACCCCCACCTACCTCCGCCTCGATAGGGGGGTGGTACAGGTCCATCACCTGCTCCTCGACCCCCACCTACCTCAGGGGCACGCGACGCTCTCCAATGGGTTCCGGCACGTGTGCAGATCCCTCCTTCAGTTCACGAGGGTACATTAGTGGACTCTGCTTCACCTCAAGCTGTCCCTCCAATGTCACCTCGCATAGTCCGAGACACTGAAGCTTCGACCTTCTCCCCGGTTGCAGCTTCTTCCCTGGATCCAGCGTGCCAGACGCTCTTCTTGAGGCAGTAGAGGTCTCCGCGGCTGGGCAGACATAGGATAGAGAGCAGTCCTCACTTCCTCCCTTGGATAGGGAGAAGGGGATGGTTTACACTATTGATCCTCTTCCCTCAGAAGGGATCCTTCACACTCCGGTGTCTGGCTTGCTTCACAGGAACTCTTTTTCAGCCCTGGCAGATGGTTCAGATTTCCCAGAGGAGGAGTATGTGCCCGCTACATTTGGGGAGCCAGTGATTGGGTTTCCTGTTGACAGCGCTTCTTCTTCAGGTGGCAGGGTTCTTTCCCCTGTTGATTTTCCACCACTTGGTTCCATTCCTCCCTCCTCGAGCAGGAGGTCTTCCCCTGTTGAGGGGTTTGTTTCCGCCACTAGGTCGGGTAAGGTGTTCCACTCTACATCCTCCCGTCGATGAGGATTATTAGTTGGAACATATAGGGCCTAGGTGGCATCCCACATCGCCGCCGTAGACAGCTGATCCGGGATCAGCTTCATCCAGGTGTTACTGGGGGTTCCATTGATATCTTATTTATTCAAGAGCATAAACTGGATTCTAGAGATTGTGCCAAGTCAGGCAAGTTGCTTTCTGGCCATACTTTTTGGTCGCCTGCCTTGGGCACCAGGGGGGGCACTACTATTTAAGTTTCGCAGTCGGTTCTCCCCTTAGTTGTTGGACACGGAGTGATTATTCCCTCTAGAGCTCAGTGGATTATTCTTTTGATTGGAGGGCGTAAGGTTGGTTTCCTTAACTTGTATGCCTCCAACATTAGAGGGGAACGTGTCCTTATGTGGAAGAATTTGCTCTCCTGGGCCCCCATTGCTGATTCATGGGTGATTGGAGGTGTTCAAAATGGTCGTTACCGTCAGACAAAAAAGGGGGTAGAGAAGGCGGACTTCACTCTTTGGAGAGAGCAGCTTGGGATGCCTTCCTTTTTCACTTCTGTGGCAGAGATACTTGGTGGGATGATGCCTTTCTTATTCAGCCACAGTCCCTCCTGTTCTCTTGGTCGAACAGGAGGCAGCAGATGCCTATTCATGCATGCATTGACAGATTCTATGTAGATGATTGGGCACTAGACAGAGGTGGATCGGTATGCATTGTTGCTGGGGTTTCCACTTCAGACCACTTTCCTGTTGTGCTGGCTATCTCAGAGCGTCACTTGAGAGGCTGGTCTGACAGCATCAGGATTCCAGATGCCTTTTACACAGAGGAGGACCTTACAGAGGCAGCCCTGCAGATATGGGTTTCTCATGTCCAGGGTGGGCAGCCATATCCATCACATGTAACTGCTGCCCTTTCTGGTATTAGCGACTTCTACCGCTCAGTTACTTGTACCAGGAGACGAGATATTCTCAGACATGAGATTGGTGTTCGCCAGCAGTTGGCAGCTTTGCAGAGGGAAGAGCAGAAACGGCCTTCAGATGCTTGGATTCAGGAGCACCTTGCTGCAGCAAGGGCTCATCAGCAAATATTGCTTGATCAGAGAGCAGAGTATGCCTTTCATGCATGGGAGTCCTTCTGGATTCAGATGGGTGGTAGAGTCAATAAACACTTTTTCTCTACTCTTGGTCCTAGACATAGTAGAGAGAGTGTATCCCAGCTTATTGACTCACATGGGGTTTTACAGACAGAGCATGATGATGTCTTACGCATAGCTTCAGATTTCTATGCCACCCTTCTTACTGCTGATCCTGAGACACATGATAGAGAGGATGCTAGACAGGCTATTTGGCAGAGCATCCCTATGTTGGTTAATCCATGTATGCATGTTCTACTCGATGCACCTTTCACCAACACAGAGTTCAGGACTGCACTTTCAGCCCTTCACAAGGGCAAGTGCCCAGGTTCGGATGGCCTCACCCCGTCTTTTTTCATTGCATTTTGGGAGATGATAGGAGACTATATTACTTCAGCCCTGCAGGCCATTTGGGACTCTGGCGAGATGCCTGGGTCGCTTACAGAGGGTCTCATCCACCTTATCCCAAAAGGAGGTTGCAGAAATTTAGTGTCTTAGTGGAGGCCTATCACACTTCTGGGGACATGTTACAAGATTCTGGCCAAGGCTATCAGCCTCCGATTGCAGCCCCTTCTCCCTGATCTTATTCATGACACTCAGACGGGATTTGTGCATGGGAGAAGCATTTTTTATAACATTTTCTCTTTCTGGGAAGCTTCAGAGTGGGCCATGCAGAGTGACTAGAATCTAGCCATTCTACTTTTGGATTTTGAGAAAGCTTATGACAGAGTAGATTGGGGTTTTTTGGAGGCACCCTTCTACGCTTTGGCTTTACTGATGCTTGGATCAGAGGTGTTTTCTCTTTGTACAGATCAGCCCACAGCCAGGTACTTATTGGTGGGGTAAGGGGTGAGAGATTTCAGATTTCGATGCCTTTTACACAGAGGAGGACCTTACAGAGGCAGCCCTGCAGATATGGGTTTCTCATGTCCAGGGTGGGCAGCCATATCCATCACATGTAACTGCTGCCCTTTCTGGTATTAGCGACTTCTACCGCTCAGTTGCTTGTACCAGGAGACGAGATATTCTTAGACGCGAGATTGGTGTTCACTAGCAGTTGGCAGCTTTGCAGAGGGAAGAGCAGAAACGGCCTTCAGATGCTTGGATTCAAGAGTGCCTTGCTGCAGCAAGGGCTCATGAGCAGTTATTGCTTGATCAGAGAGCAGAGTATGCCTTTCATGCACGGGAGTCCTTCTGGATTCAGATGGGTTGTAGAGTCAATAAACACTTTTTCTCTACTCTTGGCCCTAGACATAGTAGAGAGAGTGTATCCCAGCTTATTGACTCACATGGGGTTTTACAGACAGAGCCTAATGATGTCTTAACGCATAGCTTCAGATTTCTATGCCACCCTTCTTACTGCTGATCCTGAGACACATGATAGAGAGGATGCTAGACAGGCTATTTGGCAGAGCATCCTTGTGTTGATGAATCCGGCTATGCATGTTCTACTCGATGCTCCTTTCACCAACACAGAGTTCAGGACTGCACTTTCAGCCCTTGCCAAGGGCAAGTGCCCAGGTTCGGATGGCCTCACCCCGTCTTTTTTCATTGCATTTTGGGATATGATTGGAGACTATATTACTTCAGCCCTGCAGGCCATTTGGGACTCTGGCGAGATGTCTAGGTCGCTTACAGAGGGTCTCATCCACCTTGTCCCAAAAGGAGGTTGCAGAAATTTAGTGTCCCAGTGGAGGCCTATCACACTTCTGGGGACTTGTTACAAGATTCTGGCCAAGGCTATCAGCCTCTGATTGCATCCCCTTCTCCCTGTTCTTATTCATGACACTCAGACGGGATTTGTGCATGGCAAAATCATTTTTAATAACATTTTCTCTTTCTGGGAAGCTTCAGAGTGGGCCATGCAGAGTGGCCAGAATCTTGCCATTCTACTTTTGGATTTTGAAAAAGCTTATGACAGAGTAGATTGGGGTTTTTTGGAGGGCACCCTTCTACGCTTTGGCTTTACTAATGCTTGGATCAGAGGTGTTTCCTCTTTGTACAGATCAGCCCACAGCCAGGTACTTATTAGTGGGGTAAGGGGTGAGAGATTTCAGATTTCGAGATCAGTCCGTCAGGGATGCCCCCTTGCTCCTTTCCTTTTTTTGTTCGTGGCTGAAGCTATGAGTATCTATGTTAGATCTCAAGATGACATCTTTGGGCTGAGACTTCCCATCAGAAGGGAAGAGGAGCTACTTGACAATGAGTTGGCAAAAGAAACAGCAGTTTACTTGGATGCCACTCCACAGACGCTCACTTCTTTCAGGATAGCATTGGATTTATTTTGCTTGGCGGCAGGGGCGCAGATAAATTGGCATAAATCCAATGGCTTTTGGATCAGTGATGAGGACACTCTAGTTTGGGGGCTTGACATAGGATTCACTTGGGTTCAGAGGGGTGAGCCTATCAGGTATTTGGGCTGCCAGGTCGGCTTGGATATTTCTTCCACGCAGGAGTTTGCTCCCGTTTTGGAGAGCATCAGGAGGAAGCTTCTTTTTTGGAGCCCAGCCAAGCAGGATCTTGCCTCTAGAGTTGTGGTGGTCAACCAGGTCCTCTTGGCCACGGCCTGGTTTGTTTGTTCATGCTGGTGCCGTTCTAGGGACTGCATCCTTCAGCTCAGAAGACCGATCAGAAACTTTCTTTGGAGTGGGCTTGATGGCACAGCAGATGCCTTAGCCAGGGTGGCTTGGGAGAGCCTCATCCTCCCTACACAGGAAGGGGGTCTCAATATTATTGATCCAGATTTACAGTGCAGAGCTTTAGTTTACAAGATGGTGGTGCGGGGACTTATGCCAGGGCAGGAACCGTGGAAGGACTTTCTTATTAGCAGCATACAGAGGTGCACACCTTCTTCAGGAGGAGACTGGATGAGCAGTGTTAGGTGGATCTTCACCACAGCACACCTCAGATCACCTTCGTCCCCTCTCATGGTTGCCATTCTAAAAGCTTGGGCCAGTTTCAGAAGCATTCTTCGGAGGATTCCTCCTTCCTCTCGGGAAGAGATTGATAGGCAACCCATCATGTGGAATGACAATATTTTAGATGATCATGGCAGACCACTGGGTGCCTCACTCTACATGCAGTGGTCCAGGTGGGAGAGGGGACCTGCATCATCTATGGGGTCTTGGAAAGCTTTCCGCAGGTTTCCAGAGGAGACCAAAT
This sequence comes from Dipteris shenzhenensis, assembly GCF_047967505.1. NCBI lineage: Eukaryota > Viridiplantae > Streptophyta > Polypodiopsida > Gleicheniales > Dipteridaceae > Dipteris > Dipteris shenzhenensis. The sequence goes on along the minus strand of NC_141607.1, from coordinate 28,650,332 downwards.
CAAGGTTGACAGGACATCTCAGAGGGAGTGCAAGGAGGATCTTACAGATTGAGGCAGCCCTTCGAGAGGTTTGGGTAGACACAGATGATATGCCACTCACTTCCTCCATTTGGGCAGGTACTTTTACGAGAGGCGGTGTTCCGCTTCAGGTTTTGGCCTTTCGAGATGCACAGGAGGATGCTTTAGTTTTTAGTGTCCAGGATGGTGGCAGATTGCTCAGGTCCACATAGAACATCTTGCTTGAGTCTGCTTTTCAGCCTATCAGGGTTGTAGGTCTTTTGGTGCAGGGATCAGATTCAGAGTGGTTCCTAGACCCAGACCCCCGGCTACTCTCCACCGGGTCTTGGAGGCTCTGTCTCTATGGGGGAGTTCCCATCAGGTATTTGCAGTGGGACCTCGGAGAGTGGGAGTGGATTGACGCAGGGCATCGAAAGAAGAGCATCCCCTTCTTTCGTGACACGGTCAGTAATGCCAGGAGATATCAGCTCAGTAGTAGAGGTTGGAGACCTTCCAGAGTTCCTCATTGGGTGACATTTGATATCACTGCGGATCTACAGAGGTGTTTCTGGAGGAGACTCTGGAAATCCCACAGGAATAGAAAGATCACTATCTTCTTTTGGCTTTCTATCCATGGTGGGATTGCAGTGAACCTTTGGAGGTCCCAGGTTCGGAGCCGACCCTACTTGCCCTCGATGCCTCTCTGCTTCAGAGACTATTCAGCATTGCTTATGGGATTGCAGACAGGCGAGGATGATTTGGATGGGGGTAGCCAGGATTTTCAGTCACTTTGCCCACTCCCCATTTTTTATGACATGGGGCTCAGTGGCTTGGCTTTCTCTTACAGGGCGTCAGGTATTCTATGAGAGATTTGACTCCTCGGGCCATTTCGATTCGACGTCAGCGGACTGAGTCCTATTCGTTGGATGTGGTACCACACCTTCCTTTTACAGCTGTACATGCCTCTGTGGATACTTCTTGGGAGATTCTAGCGAGCATAGCATCCTGGCATATCTAGAGAGCCAGATACACAGAGGCTTTGGAGGGTACTCAGGTTCATCCCTTGCACACATTGGCTAGTATCTGGACAAACACCGTACATACTTTGATATCCGTATGGACGAGTATGCAGGGAGACTCCCGTGCAGCCTCAGCTAGGAGGGCTTCTTTCTTCAGGGAATGGAAGGATTCTCCTTTCTTCTCTGAGACTACTACAGGGTTGAGGTGGCACTTTCAGCCTCATCAGCCTTGGTTGTTTTCCACCTCACTCTGAGGGGCTTTTTATTTATCCTCATGATTTCATGATGTATTCCGCTTTGAGCTTGCTCTCGCAGGTTTTTTCTCTTACTTAATAGAAGTCTCTTTCTTGGAAAAAATATCCTATGTCTATCACCCAGCTGTATTTCTTGAGATACTGAGGGATGCAATTCAGCTGGAGCACCCAATAGCATTTCTAGTTTCATCTCAAGGTCATGAAGCCATGTCTCTTGGCTATCCATAAGCACTATACTGGATGATAAAGTCTATGCGAGCCTGGCTGATCACAGGGTGCACTCAGGTAGACTTGTGTAAGCCGAAGATTGTCAATCCCACTAAGACTTATGAAGAGTTGTCAGATCGAGCTGTTGCTCTGGAAAAGAGTGGAGGCTTAAAGAGCAAGGCAAAGAAGAAAGGTGTTGTTAGCGACACTAAGGCATAGTTACCAAGGAACGGTAGTCCGTCTTCCTGGAATGTGGGAATGCCGCAAGCCGGAACCGGAATGACCCCGGAACGTTTCTCAAATTTTTTATTTTTTATTTTTTATTTTTAATGCTATTTGAACGTTTTAAATGGGTATTTTAGAGCTTATATAGAAAGTTTAAAGTTGTAAAATGTTAGTTTCTTTCATTTTCTAACATAGTTTTATGTCATATGATGACGTTGATAAGGAAAAAAAAAGAAAGACAACCAGGAATTATGTACTTCACCACGTCAGATAGCTGAGACTTCATAGGGATCAGCTGCAATGTGGGCTCGTAGATGATGAGCTTATGAACCAGGTTCCAGAGCATGTGTCTTTGTATTAGGCACCGAGACAAACCCCCACAAAAACTGACGGAACATGGATCACACAGACTCAAAGAGAGCCAAAAGGCCACACAGCCTGAAACAGATAAACTTAGAGCTGAACTTCCCCCCAAAACTCAGAGAACAGTCAGCCTCAGAATACTATGAACCCACAGCCCACACTCCTAAGCTTCCATCAAGGACAACAGCACGTAACTCTCCCCAAAGCTGCAGTCAACGACCCAAGAGTGAAAGGGACTGGCAAATCAGGTCGCATCAACCATCTCTGCATTACAAATCCACTTCCAGCGTATGTATTCTTCTCCTGCCCACAGAGTACTCCACGCTCATACTTCACGTCGCCAACAGTCCTTCAGATGATTTAAACCAGCCCATACATTCCTCGTATCAGCTCACGTGCAAACGATGATGGTCCTGCCTGTAAGGTAGCCTTGCTCAGCCAACTACGAACAGATCACTATCTCTGGAGATCTTCAGCGCCAAGGTCTCCTCAGCATCACCGGGCACTTCATAGCTTCACCTCGTCGTGAATCCTTACACCATCAGCAGCACCTCTGTCCAGCAGCCTCCTCCACGACTCTCCAAATTCCTTGTAGAGATCCCCCAGCCAGGTCCTGAAGTCCCAATCCATGAGCTTCATGCCATCTCTCTCCACACAGCCGCCCCCACCATCCTGAGCTCACGTCTTCCCTACGAGCTCACTGTTGCACCCGCCTTCACCAAGCTCCTTTGAGAATTACCACACTGTCGTGTACCCCCAGCCAAAGGCCTCTCCTTCTCTATCATCCAGAGCGCAGTAGTGACAATGTTTCACTCCTACACAAAAGAGTTCCCCCACGCCTGCAATCGAGTCACCTCCCCTGCTCCTCCCAGAAGCCACCATCACGTTTTTTTCTTCCAGTAACCACCACGTTTTCCAACTCCTAGCCGCCACCTCGCCTTCAGAAGCTTCTCCGTCATCCTCATGTAGCCATGTACATGCATGCTTCTTTGATATATGCCACGTCACCTTTGCCTTTTTTTACCACTCTCCCATTAAAAAAATGCAAATATCCCCCCAAGGCACATTAAATGCACATTTTGGACCTTTAGTCACACAATTCCCACACACATTAGCATGCACATTAAAGCTTGCATGCTCCCCTGTACACACACATGAAAAGACCCTTGACATGGACACCAGAACATATCAAATTCCTATAACATGCAAGTGCACATTGACTCAGGAAAATATTTAAAAACCCTTCATGACTTAACTTTACATGATCCCAAAAACATTTCACTTGACCACACACTGGACACCCTTGCTCTGGAAGTCTAGTACAACCACATTGCATTTCATCATTTCCCATGAAGTCCCTGCAACACATACTTTATTGTCTCAAAAAACTATACATCAGTCCATCATGCTTGTGAAAGAAAAATCCACAGATGCCAAAAGCCCACACCTACCCTAGATGTGTACAACTATGTGCCTACCCACAGCTATATACAGTGCTCAAAAACTTGATACAGGTTTTGTCCTATCAACGTGCCATGTATGACGTGGCGTTCTAGTTCCCATTCCCCCTTCCCGCAACATTCCCGTTCCGACACCCTGGATTTTCGGAATGTTCCTGTTCCCTGGTAACTATGCACTGAGGAGACACCAACAAAGAAAGATAAGCTCAAGACCGAGCTGAAGATGGCCTTGAAGGAATTGGGCATTCGAGGAAAACCGGGTAATAATGAGAAATGGTGTAATAAGTGCTTTCGGGGTGGACACTTGGAAGAAGAATGCAAAACTAAGTACTGCAATACATGTAGCAAGTTTGGGCAGAATGTTGGTTCAATGTTAAAGGTCGCGAAGTGACAGCGAACCAGGTGACAACTGATACTTGGCCAGCGAATGGTAAGCCACCACGTCCCGAGCAGAAGGATAAAGGTAAGAGTGGTAAAGAGAAAAAAAATCTATCCAAGATTATTGTTTTTGATGTGGAGAAAATCATCTACGTTCTAATTGTCCAATTGGGGATGAACATTTGAAATTTCTCAAAAAAGCATGGAAAGGAAAGAAATGGATCTGGAATGCCAAGTAGTTGTAGCCGAGCTACCAGATGCAGTTGATGCCAAAGTGGTTACCATGTCAAAAGGTTCAATCGCAACTCCTGCAGACGCGGATTCCTCAGGTAAAGATATTAAATTGAAAAGTTCAAAAGGAGTTTGCCGCTAAAATTGCAAGGGATTTAAAGGGAAAAATGCCAGCAGTGGAGATGTCTGAAGAACAGTCTTAGCCGTCCATTACTGAGCAAGGAGAATCCTCAAAATCTAAGGCAAGTGTGTGAAAACCATGCAGTTCATCAGAATCTAGCGTAGAGCTAGCCCGAGCATGGAAAATATTCAAGAATATGCAAATCAGTCTGACATGTGCTGAGTTGATGCGGATAGCTCCGTATTGTCTGGACTTCTTTGCTCAACAAATTAAGGAATCGTCCGAGCAACCGAAAGAAGTGGATTCTTTAGCCACTATACTTGTCATTAACACTCTAGTAGTCAATGAAGAAGTACTGGTGATCGCCATCAAAGTTATGAAACAAACTATACCAGATGTGATAGTAGATGGTGGTTCTGAAGTAAGCATTATTTTGAAAATATTGCTAAGAGGTTGAAGTTCAAGTCCTTTAAACCATCACCTTTCTAAGTACGCATGGCAGATCAAAGGCCAATTGACCCAAAAGGTATTTTACATGTTGTTATCTCTGTAGGTGGTATTTATTATATAGCCAGTTTTATTGTAATTACCATGGAACAACGTGCCTATCTAATACTGTTGGGATAGCCTTGGATTAGAAGTGCAAAAGTACTTCATGATTGGGGTTTAGTTGAGACGATCATTAAAATAGATAGTCAAGATGTATGCATTTCCACAAATCCTCGGAAGATTCTAAGTAGCTGCCGGCCTAAGGATTTGGAAGTCTCATATCCATTTCCTTAGGATGTGGAGTCGCAAGACTGATGGAATCACAAATACTACCTACGGGTGAAATTGATATTTTTCAGGTGGCTACAGACATCAAGCGGAAACTAAAGGCTGAGCAGATCGCTAAGCGAAAAGATTTGTATCCGAGTTTTTTCATTGAAGATATAGAAGGGGAATGAGAGCTCGCTGAAACACCAGTAATCATTACATGACTTGGTGTTGAATAATTAATACCAAAGCCAACACAAGAACTCAATCTCAAAACAGTGGACAAACCTGCAACTCAATGATAGTGGTAAGTGTCAATCTTTCTTCCGAGCAATTGAGGGTTACCAAAGGTCTATTTATCAGGTACAAGGATGTTTTTACATTGATCTACGAGGATTTCCTCCCGATTTGTGTCAACATAAAATACCTTTAGTGCTAGATGCTAAACCAATTCGACAACAAAGGTTTAGAATGAATCCCAACTATGTTAAACAGGTAAAAGGCGAATTCACTTGGCACCTAATTAAAGGTGATTCAGTCTGGAGGCTCTTGGCAGTAGGCAATTCCTTTTGGAGGGTCCCTAGCTGTAGGCGATTCAGTTTTGGAGGCTCCTAGCAATAGGCGAATCAGTTTTGCAGCTTTTGGCAAGCGTGGCACCCCTCAAACAGCCCACAGATTGCTTTGGTATTCAAAAATCAGCAAGGCGATTTGTTAGAACCAGCCTGTGACTTGTTGCCTCTCCCTCCCTTCCTATGGTCTAGCAACCTGCCTCAAAGTGATTTTTGACTTTTTTGCTTCCCAAGACAACTTGCCAAACGTGGCCCATGGAGCTATTTTTAGGAGTGGGATTTTTTACCCCTCTCTTGCCCTTTAGCTCCTTGCCTAGGTCCATGGAACTAATACACTAGATTAGCCCTTTTTACAATACCAATCAATGAGAGGCCAAAGGCATTCACAGGTCTAGAAAACTCACATCCCCGTGACACATTGAGTGTGAGATGGAGCCATTCCTATTTTGCATAGGTTGTGAGGTTAGAGAGATCCTTTCCTTCATTTCCAACACTGCCAAGAAAGTGGCGCAAAACCGTGCAAAAGGCAGTGGTATCATCCACAAACCTCATAGTAGACAAGGCATGTACATAAGAAGTGCTCCTCTATCTCCACCACCTCTAGTGTGAATAGCTTGCAAATCCATTGTTCTCTAGGTGTGCCTACGGCTTTCCCTGGATCCTCAGGTAGTGGAACTCGTTTGTCCCCTGGATATTGGGGTCTAATATCACTCCATTGTCCGATACTCTCAAGAATTGATCATGATAGAATGAATTTTGGTGGTGGAACTTCTGGTCCCCTCCAAGTTCGTGATGTATAGAGTTGGAGCAGATTAGCCCTTTTTACAATACCAATCAATGAGAGGCCAAAGGCATTCACAGGTCTAGAAAACTCGCATCCCCGTGACACATTGAGTGTGAGATGGAGCCATTCCTATTTTGCATAGGTTGTGAGGTTAGAGAGATCCTTTCCTTCATTTCCAACACTGCCAAGAAAGTGGCGCAAAACCGTGCAAAAGGCAGTGGTATCATCCACAAACCTCATAGTAGACAAGGCACGTACCTAAGAAGTGCTCCTCTATCTCCACCACCTCTAGTGTGAATAGCTTGCAAATCCATTGTTCTCTAGGTGTGCCTGTGGCTTTCCCTGGATCCTCAGGTAGTGGAACTCGTCTATCCCCTGGATATTGGGGTCTAATATCACTCCATCGTCCGATACTCTCAAGAACTGATCATGATAGAATGAATTTTGGTGGTGGAACTTTTGGTCCCCTCCAAGTTCGTGATGTATAGAGTTGGAGCAGATCCAACTGCATGATACGGTTGATCTCATCTTGTGGGACTAGGGGGGACGGGGCATCCAAACTGTATTGAAAAGGGGGGAGTTGATCTGTATGAATACCTTGAATGGCAAAACATTTGGATATATGTGCATACTAGGCCGAGTTAGCCCTATCAATAGTCATCTAGGCGACTGTAGTGCCAATCTCGATAGCATCCAGTTAAATAAAGTGCAAACCCTAGGAAGGTATATTACTGTCTAAAAAATGGCATCGATCTTGACTGGTATCATTGAAAATTCCATTTGTGCTACTTGATCCCATAATCACTTCTAGCCTAACAAATCCTCCAATTAGTTTGCTGAGAGATCACTTTCCCAAAAGGGAACTATATAGGTGGTGGTTGGCCTCAGTAATGTATCAAACAACCACCCCTTTCTCGGGGGATCCTAGAAGTGTGTCTAGAAGCATTGTCACTCTTGTCAGGCCAAGCTCAGGGACCTCTCATAAGCCGTGCCCTAGCTACACAAATCATCATGAAATTGGTCCCATGAAGACTGCCCCTAGGTAAGCGTAGGACTTCACTATCTCCACTAGCTCCTGCTAGCTGGTCAACTGACCTTTTGAGTTATTGAACCTATGTATGTTATCTATCCATCGGTTGGCTGAGGACAGAAGAGATGATCTCGGCTGACAGTGGCTCTAGCTTTAGTGAGGGTTGGCACCATCTAGAAGCATTGTCGCTCTTGTTGGGGAAAGCTCAGGGACCTCTCATAAGCCGTGCCCTAGCTACACGAATCATCGTAAAAGTGGTCCCATGAAGACCGCCCCTAGGTAAGTGTAGGACTTCACGATCTCCACTAGCTCTTGCTAGCTGGTCAACTGACCTTTTGAGTTACGGAACCTATGTATGCTACCTATCCATCAGTCGGCTGAGGACAGAAGAGATGATATTTGTTGACAGTGGCTCTAGCTTTAGTGAGGGTTGGCATCATCTAGGAAGTCAATAATAGAGCACTGTTTTTGCTTACTCTGATGATCCAGTTTGGCCCCCTCTCTCCCCCTTTGTGGTCGCAAGGAGCTAGGCTGTCATCTAATGAGTGCTAATTGGTCTTTCTCCCAAAGATGAATAGGAAAGAAGAGATATCTGCAGTCCTCATGTTATATATATATATATATATAGAGAGAGAGAGAGAGAGAGAGAAAGAAAGAAAGAAAGAAAGAAAGAAATTTTATTAAAGGTCCACGAAAGGCCATACATGGCCTATGGGACACAAAATCATCCGAAAGGAAAATACATCATCAACGATGCGCCAACTAGAGAGAGAGAGTTTATTAAAATTCTTTGAAAGATGGAAGGATCAATGAGGCTAAAAGAAGATGATACAATGAATTGAGGGATGGAGCCTCTAAGTGGGCATTAACATCCATGACGGATACAGAGAACCACACTCATAGATAGATAGAGAGAAATTTATGAGATAATGTAGAGGATGGGGGGCTGCGGCAGTGCGGTGATCATCTAGAAGCTAGTGGAGATGTCAAGCCTAAGGGAGGGCTGGCAATGTGCGAGGCTGCGGTGGCGGTAAACAACCTATGATAGAACGCTGACAGATATTGGCATGTGTGGTCCACTATGGTCTCCAAGCTATGGCCCTTCAATTGAGAGATTCTAGTGTGACTTTCGTGTTAGAGAGAGAGAGAGAGAGTTTATAAACTCTTTGAAAGACCGAAGGGTCTATGAAACTGAAAAACTAGATACAATGAGCTGAATGGATGGAGCCTTTAAGCAGGCATTTGCATCCAAGACAAATACATACATAAGCATAGAGACTAGTACAAAGTGTGTGAGCCCATGGAGAGGATGAGAACTGTGGTGTGGCCTCACTATGGTGGTCCTATGTATGTTCTCTTATCTATGTGCCCTGAGTAGCTGACCTCTGTGTTGTATGTCATCATGAATGAAGGTTGCCAAAATGTCTCTGATCTGGTTGAGACGAGGCTGGAGAGACTCCGAATCCATCTATGAAAAGACAGTGGTGGACGACTTGGATCTCATAGTACATAGTACAAATGGCATTTTGAAAGCAAAGCAGTGCTCTATTGAATCTCCTATAGATCACATACTGTGCAAATGCGGCCACTCTAACTATTCCCTCAACCCGTCCAATCTCGATGCATAGTCAGTGTGAGGAAATGAGGAACCGCGTGACCGAAATCCTCAAAGACTAGGGGAGGTGGAGCCTGATGAATCGATTGATCCCTCCTCTGACATTCGTAGGCAGTGATCTCTGTAGAAGCTTAGCTTTACAGGAAGATTGCTAGGGGCTAACCAGATCTTGAATGTGTGTAGCTTTATGAGATTCTCATGAAAACCTGGTCAGCCTCATGGTAAGTGAGCGAAATAGAGGGGGTTGGGGAACCTATCCATATGGAGTCCCAGGCTCTCAAACCATTTGCATGTACGGGCATATCAACACCTTTGATCTCCTTCAACTGCTAATGTAATGGATGTAGATAAGGCAAGCCATGGTAACATGCACCCGGCCTGAGCTCGAGCAACCATAATTCTTGACTCAGTAAGGTATGTGGTCACCTGGAATGCTATGTTAAGTTGCAGTGGTGGTACCCCAAACTCATCCAATGATGTGGTGTGGGATTGACGGCTTACCATTGTGGACCATCCATGACAATAAGAGAACTTGGAGCCTCTCCACTCGAGCCCAATCTACCTCTGATAGATCAAGCCCCTAGCAAGGACTGACATACCTATCCACTGGGCAGACCAAGGGTCAAAGGGAAGAGGTTTGGTCCGGGGATCCTAGGAATGAGAGTGAAAGCACTGCCGCTCATGCCTAGCAAGCACGGCGTATTCTCTGCTTAGTCAGACCTGCATCATTGATCGCATTGCAGAAATTAGGTCAGAGAAAAGAACTCCCAAATATATTTGTAGGATGCGATGAGCTCCACTCGTAATTTCTCCAGGGTAAAATGCTCTTTGTGCATGGCTGCTTGGGATGTGTTGAGATCATAACCTTGGTTTTACCAAGGTTGGAAATTGAGATCACGTGTCTGCCAGAAAGTGTGGGGTGGATCCAATGGTTGTTGGAGCTGAAGAGGAGAGTAAGACCATATCATCCGCATAGAGGAGAATCTGAATCAAGGAGCCGACGAGAGAGGAGCATACCCCTTTTAATGTCCCAATGAAGGTCTTAAGAAAGAAAGAAAGAAAGAAAGAAAGTTTACTAAAGTCTTCGGAAGACCAATGGGTCTATGAGACTGTGAAAATCTTGATACAATGAGCTGTGGTAGTGGAGCTACTAAACGAGCGTCCATACCAATGCAAAATGCAAAATGCAAAAAATGCAAAAATGCAGAATGGCAGTACTAAGTCCTAAGTACAACATAGTCATGTCGATGGTCGACTATATATCAATCTCAGCATCATCATCAATATCATCATCATCCCCAGCAACAGCAAGATATCAGGATGGATGAGGCAGTGGAGGCATGAAGTCGGCAATAGAGTGCTGTCGGTGACTCAGAGGTGCGGTCCTGGCACATCTCCTGGTCGTAGCTCTGCGTCTAACCAAGGCTACTGTGACCCCCGTCGGTTGGGCTCCGACTCTAAACAAGGAGGGGATGTCTCCAAGTGTGATCTGTGTGTCGACCCTCTGTCTGAGCTATCGGGTCACGGGCTCCGGGTCACGGTCATGTCGAGGCCTCGTCTCGTTGGGATCCATGTGATCCAGCTGAAAGAACTCCGTGATAGAGCCCTGAGAGGGATCAACCGAGGAAGAAGTCTGCTCCTGTCTCCGTGCTTGGAGTATCCTCTCGCGGTGTCTAAGTGCCTCATGAATGAAACCTGCCAAACACCGCTGGTCTGGGTAGGAGAGGAAATGGGCTAGAATCCCATAACTATCTCTGAAGAGGCAGTGGAAACGTCCTCGGATCTCATAGTACACAGGACACCTGAAGATGAAATGCTCCTCTGTCTCAACCTTCTGTATGTCACATAGTGTGCATAAGTGCCGCTCGCTGGGTAGTCGCTCTGCTCTGCCACTCTTGATGCGAAGTCTGTGTGAAGAGACCCGAAACTACCCAAGAGAGATCCTCATCGAGTGGGGTAGGTGAATCTGTGTGTATCCTGGTGGGTCAATGAACCTCCGCTGTGATATGTAAGAAGTGATCTCTGTAGAAGCTAAGCTTCACTGGGAGTTCACTCGGTTCCAACCAGGTCCGAAAAGTGTGTAGCTGTAGTAGATCCTCACGGATAACCTGGTTGACCTCGTGTGATAAGAGGGGAGAGAACGAAGCATCCATGCTATACTGGAAGGGAGGTAGTCTATCCATGTGGAGCCCCAGTCGCTCAAACCATCTCTCTGTACGTGCATACCAGCACCTCTGATCTCCTCCTGCTGCAAGTGCCATAGAAGAGGATAGAGCTATCCATGGTAGCCTGCTACGCCCCGAGGTATAATCCCCATATTCCCTAACTCGGTACAGATATGTGATGACCTGAAATGCAGCATCTAGCTGTAAAGGGGGTGACCCAAACTCAGCCTGAATGATCTGGTGAGGAACGGATGACTTACCACAAATCATCTGTGATAGCATGAGAACATGTAGCTGCTCCACACGGGCCCACTCTGTATCCGACAAGTCTGACCCCCAACAAGGGCTGCCGTACATCCCCGCTGGGCGAGCCAAGGAGTCAAAAAGCAACCCCTTGGTGCGTGGATCCTAAAAGTGAGCGGAAGCACTGCCTCTCTAGCCTGGCCAATGAGGCATATTCTCTACTCAAGCGTGCCTGCATCGCGGGTCTCATAGTGAAGCTCGGCTCGGTCCGGAGAAGATAACCCCAAGATAAGTGTATGATGAAACTATCTCAACAGATGACCCCGCAAATGTGAACTGCTCTTGACGCATGATGGCTCGAGATGTATTGAAGATCATGACCTTGGTTTTACCCAGGTTGACCTTTAAATCATGAGACTCACAAAAGGACTGTAGTGCGTCTAGGTGTCTCTGAAGCCTCTCTGCTGAGGAAGACAAGAGAGCCACGTCATCTGCATAGAGCAAAATCTGGATCAATGTGCCCGCAAGAGAGCAACCTACACCCCCCTGTGTTTGCATCACTGTCTCAAGCTCGTCAATGTAGAGGCCAAACAAGGTAGGCGACAAAGGACACCCTTGTTTGACCCCGATGGTACTCATGATCTCATTTGTCCACCCGGATCCTGCCCGAACTCTGCCAGAAACTCTCTCGTAAAGTGCCATGACAGCCCAAATGATCTCCTGGTCATAACCCAAGTCCTGTAGGCGCCGTATGAGGCGGGCTCTTGGGACCACGTCAAATGCCTTGCGGAAATCCACAAAGCAACAATAAACCCTCTGCTTCCGTGACCTCGCCTCCTCGATGATACATCTGAGCGTCAGAATGTGGTCCATGGTTCCATGATCACGCCGGAATCCGCCGGCCTGTCTTGCTGCTCTGAGTCCTCGACACTCTGCAAGTCTGCTAACCTCGGAGTCAAGTACTGATGCATAATTCTTGGACATGACATGTCCAATCATAATGGTCCTGTAGTTCTCCGGGCTCATGGGATCCCCTGCCTTGTGGATGGGTGAGACAGTGTTAATGGTCCAAGTGTGTGGAAATCCCAAACAAACCGCTTCATTAAAAAGCTTTGCTAAGATCGGGGCTAGGAGGTTAATCCCATATGCAATGAACTCAGTGCATAGTCCCTCATGATCCTTCCCTCGGTCATTATGAAGTTTCACTACCTCCTCTAGTGAAGAGGGTGCAAGATGTGGGACGAGGCATGTGGGACTGGCTGATTTGGGATGTCATAAAGTGTGCGTGCATAATCAAACCAGATCTGGGTGTCAGTGAGTGGCGGAGGGGACCGTCCTTCTAGAAATCTCCGCCAAAAGTCCTTAGAGTTGTTACTAAACAAAATGTTCAGTAGCTCCTCCTCGTTTCGACGAACGAAGTCTAGTTTCTTCCTCCGTACCAGTCTACGGTATTCACGTAGCGTATCTGGTGCGCTCGGAAGACTATTTTTGGTTTCGAATTTGAGTTGACGGCGTAAGGCCTTACACTCATCATCGTACCAACTATTACAAGGTACGGTTCCAGGGGGTGGTGGGCGGGTGGAGCGGGTGGTGTGGGGAAAAGCGTGAATGGCAGCCTCGTGTAGTGAGCGGGTGACAAGGGCAGCACGATCCTCTAAAAGGGGTATGAAGTCAATATAAGCGAGAAGTATGTACAGACGGCCAGTGTAAGAAGGTGAGTGATCCCGATCAAAGCGTATATCGTGGTAGGTGGAGTAAGCACGAGAGAGGCCAAACATAGTTAGTGATAGTGGACAACCCTGTTTGACCTCGTTAGCGCTCTTGATCTCCTCTATCCACCTCGGAACCACCACCTTGGAGGCATCGGAACCCTGCTTGTGACCCTCTCATAAAGTGCCAAGACTGCCCAAATGATTTCCTGATTACCCCATATCCTACAAGCATCTAATCAGGCAAGCTCTAGGCAGTATCAAAAGCCTTGTGGAAATCCACAAAGCAGCAATAAACCCTCTTTCTCCGTGCTCTAGCCCCTCAATGACACCTCAGATTGGGAGCCTGCCATGTGGAAAGCAAGCCTGCCGTGTGGAAAGCAAGTGTATTCACTCGAGGAAGACCATTGGTCTAGACCACGGTAAATGATAAGGTCATATATCTTGACCCGGCTTGCCTGCCTATGGACACTCCAGATATCCCTGCCTCATCTAGATCCAGTAGTAAAACATAATCATCTCGAAAGTCAAGAATTGATGCATGTCACCTACCAGTTCTCACGTTTTCATCATCCTTTTGAAGTCCCCAACAACAAGGACTTTCCCATGGCTCAAGAAATCCATATGTTCGGATGTAGGGATGTGTGTGGTGATGTCTCATCTTCCTCATAGAGATCTCTAGCAAAGTGTCAGGTCTCATAGGAGATATAACATGCTGTGATGAAGAGGTCCTATCAAGAGGTGCATCGGATCCAAATCCAAAGAAATCTAGAATGTGTTTCATGCCTCTCCTCCGAGGTCATCCCGATGAGAGATGATTTGAATAGTACACCACTCCTCCCGATCCACATGCTCCACCTGTCTCTCGAGGTCTCCAATATGTTATGTGTATCCACTAACTATAGGCAAAGGTTGCTCTGAGCTCTAATGGGTCTTGTCGGTATCTCGTCTTATGTATGATTCTGAGAACTTTCTAAGATCTGTCCATAAGTACCGTTTCAGTTCCAAATGGTGCAGGTCAGGGTCTCGGTACTCTATGTAGGAGGACCACCAGATGCCCGTCAGGTGTCTATCAGAAGCCACCCATCTCGAACGACTGCCCACTTCCCCTTCTTGCAGGCGATGTCCGTTCCTGTATGAGGGTGTGCCTCTCCTTTTCTCACAAGGATGTGAGGTCCTCATCCAAGTGGACCTTGGGAAGGTCCTGTTGAGCTATCTGCTTGCATAGTGCAAGGCGAGCCTAAGTGTCTGAAAGAAGGGGCTGCTCCCAAATGGGGTCCTGCCCTATACACCATGCGCCCTCAATCCCATGCTCTAAGACTTCCAAGGTGATAGCCACAATGGTGGTCGCATCACAGATGGTTTGGTGGGGGTATGGGGAATCCCGCTGACTCTAATGTTGAGAGCTTTACTGGCTCCCTGATCCTCCTCAAGAATGGTGTCTGAAACGGTGGCCTTTGTAGGCTCCTGTTTCGCGAGGCCCACGCCCACCCATCCGGAGGTCTCGTCAATGGCCGACTGCATAGTGGATATCTATGCCTCCACTACTGGCCCACTGCTCGGGGCTTGTTGCCACCTGATGCTTTTTGTAGAATGCAGAGATCAAATATGGCATATGTGACCCGAATAGATACAAAAGGATCCAAAGGCCCCTTTCCTTTGAACTTAAGAAAAGGGTTGCATGTGACTTAGTGCAAGGAGCTCATAAGTACTTAATAGATTCAAATCACCATACATGATCTCTTAGAGTAGTGCCATATAGTACTATTGTCTGCAATTTGAACACATCCAATCTATTGCACCTTTGGGTTTTTTGGTTTGCGTGTCTATAATAATTCAAGGCTATGTGATGCCTTCATCTTGATTCAAGTTTGTAGGCAATTTTTGTTTACATAGTTGGATGTACATTGCTTGTTTGAGTGGAGCACATGCTGGAATGCTTAATTAATGAAGGCCGATTTTCTAGGATTTGTTGAGAATTGGCAATGTCAATGGGTATGTTCGTCAGGGAGGCCATAGATTTCTTGTTGGTAGCATTTTCCAATCATTACACAAATTTTATATCAAGTCGACATCACAATTCAAAATATTTACACTTTTTTTATTTGATGAATGTACAGGCCCTATAGTCTTAATGATTCATGGATTCCCTGAATTTTGGTATTCATGGCGTCATCAAATACATACTCTTGCAAAAGCAGGTTATCATGCTGTTGCACCGGATATGCGTGGCTATGGAAAATCTGACGTTCCTAAGGATGTGGAAAAATATACAGTATTCCACATAGTGGGGGATTTGATTGGTTTGCTGGATGCTTTGGGAGAGAAGGAGGTAAATATGCTCAGGACGATTTATTCAGGGTGGTTTGCCCAACGTTCTTCCTTTTCTCTCTTACTCAAACAAAATATATGAATGTTGTTTCCTTGTGCCTTTTATAATTTTACTTATAGCATACAAAATTAAGTTGATCAGAGGTGGTTTTTCCCTTTCTGACAGTTTTTAAGGTCATTGTTTTGTCTGCTTGGACTTGGTGCATTCTTTGTAGCAACATGCATGTTGAATGTGTAGGTAGCAATTCTCGAAGGTGAAAGTAAAAACCATCTTTCAAGAAGTCTGTTTCTTTTCTGAATTCTCTCTATTCTTTGCTACATTTCTTTTGCACGTAGCTAGGTAAGAGTTTGCAATCTTATCTCTAGCTCTTCTTTTAGGAAGCTTTCTGAATTGTCTCTATTCTTTTCCACATTCTTTTTTACATTTTTTCCCCATACTTGACATCCATACTGCTGCACACTAGTCTGAAAAAGAAGCTTCCTCATGCTCCAATTCCAAATATTTGAATTTCCTGCAGTTGTTTTGTAAGCTGAACAAAGCATTTAGGCCTCTAAGTATACTCTTTTCGACACATAGATTCCATTTGTAGTTGTCCTCAAAACCAGTTCTAGATACTTCTAAGATTCCCCACTTCCTACTTGCTTCCATCAAACAAAATAGAATTACTCTGAGAGAATATTGAGGTGCTTTCAAAGCTGAGGTGTATTTTTGGCAAAAAGGACACATCATCTCTGTAGATAAGCAATAAAACCACATATCCTGCAATCTGATACCACCTCTGCCCTTTTGTCTTATCCATTCCTCTAGTTCATCTATATGAAGAACCCAAAAAGTGTGGGGACAGCCTTGTGTCACTTCTATGTCACTGGTAAAAAGAGGCTTTAGGGGTGGAATTTTTGACGGGATGTGTAAGCTAGAACCTTTCATACAATCTAGCTGTAGCAGCCCTTAGTTCTAGGGGGACCTTAAGTTTATCCATTCTTTCCCATAGATTTTGCCTTGGTACCATATCAAACAGTTTCTGGAAGTCTATAAAGCAACAGTACACTTGTTTGTCTTTGCCCTTAACTCCCTCTGCCATCTCAACCTGCATTCCCTAAAGAATATAGCCCTCCATTCCCTAAGGAATATAGCCCTTTGGAAGAAGCTGCTCGTGAGGGCCAACTCGTGTTTCCACCTTTGAAAATTGGGACCAAAGTCTTTACTTGCGTTGTGGGAAACTGAAACAACCCTAGGCTGGGATCTAGGATCTCCATCTCCATGCTAACCTGCAAGCATAGACCAATATCAGAATAAAAACGCAGGGACATGTGGTATTGGCTAGTGCGTCACCACCCACCATAGATCCCTCAAGATCACCTCCAAGCTAGAGGTCAGGCAACCTCCGACCGTAGTCCATCCCAGGTAAGGCTATATGTCCCATACCATGCAGCCCCATTTGCGCATAGATGTCGCTAGGGAGACACATGCCTGGACAGCAGGCTCTCAAACTGGGTAGGTATTCTCAAGAGGCCCCACTCCCGAAAATGCCCCAAGAGTTAAAAGTTTGTAATTGGCGAGCTGCTTCTCCTCCCCGCTCCCTTGCTGCACCCTCTCCCTCAGCCGTCCATCCTCCATGCGTCGCATCCTACCAGCCTCTATCTCGAGCTGATGCGAAGAGACTCTAAGCTGGCCGAGGGCAATCCTCAGTGAGTGGGACATGTGGGTACCTGTATAGCCTGGTGGGATGACAAATCCATCCTCTGAGATCCGAAGGAAGTGGTCACGATATGTGGCCATCTTCACCGGAAGCTGCGTGGGATAAATCCAAGTGCGATACGTATGAAGCTGCAGCAAGTCTGCTCTCGTGACCTGGCTAAGCTCGTGGCGAGTCAACTGGAGATGAGGGGCATCTATGCTGTATCGGAACGTAGGCAGTCTATCCATGTCTAGTCCAAGGGATGTGAGCCATCTAGTGAGTCTGAAGTACCAGCAGTATCGGGTCCCTGATCGTGCCAACTCCATAGAAGATGCAAGTGCTAACCATGGCAACCGAGCTCTGCCTGCTGCTGAGTCTCCAAACTCCCTGACCCTGTGCAGATACATGACCGACTGAAACGCTGCATCCAATGCAAGGGGAGTAGCTCCAAACTCTGCTAGCATGATCTCGTGCGGAACTGTAGCCTTGGCCCTAATGAGCCGAGAGAACATGATGATCTGTAACCTCTCTACTCGTCTCCAATCTGCAGCGCCGAGGTCTCCTGCCTAGAAAGGAGCTGCATACATCGCAGCTGGTCTCACCAATGTATCAAAAAGCAAGGATTTCGTATCGGGATGCTGAAAGTGGGACTGAAAACACTGACGCTCAAGATGAGCCAACGAAGCATACCCTTTACTAATCCTATCTCGTGCTGCATATGTCATGGTGAAGACCGGTCCCCTGAAAACTGCCCCCAAATAAGTGTACTCTCTAACAAGCTCAATGGGCTGTCCGTCATAAGTGAAGTAAAACTCATCCGTGCTGTAAATACGGTCAGAGGTGTTGAAAACCATAACCTTGGTCTTGCCAAGGTTTACGGTCAACCCCCTGTCCTGGCAAAACCTGTGGAGTGCCTCAATATGTGCCTGGAGGCCCTGAGCAGTAGAGGAAATGAGAACCGCATCGTCCGCATACAGGAGGATAGGAATGGAGGATCCTGAGAGAGTAGAGCCCACACCACCTGTCATCTGTACAAACATCTCTAGCTCATCAATATATAATCCAAAGAGACTGGGAGAGAGCGGGCAGCCCTGCTTCACCCCAATCGTGCTGCATACCTCCTCTGAGAGCCCCTCACGTGTCCGAGCTCGACCAGTGACCTTCTCATACAAAGCCATGATAGCCCACTGTATCTCTCCACTAAAGCCCATCTGGCGAATCCTCTGAAACAATCTGAATCGCGGAACTGTGTCAAATGCCTTCCTGAAGTCCACGAAGCAACAATAAAGCCGTTGCCTTCGTGACTTCGCCTCCTCCACCAGTGCCCTAAGTGTGAGGATGTGGTCAAGTGTCGAATGATCCCTACGAAATCCAGCCTGCCCTCTGGCTCTGAGTTCTGTCGTCTCGGCATGGTCATTTATACGGCTTTCCAAAACTGATGCAAAGATCTTGGCCATAACGTGGCCGATCATGATGGTCCTGTAATTCGACGGCTCCAGCCTCATAGAGCTCAGGCACACGCCATACCAGAGGACAGAGACCAGGAGGAGCACGAGGACGGCAGAGCCCACACAGGACACATGCCTCCACCATGTGGATGTACATATGAGATGGTTTGTAGACGCCGCAGGATCTTGTTACATAGGGGACGTACTCGCCGCTTCATCTCCAGACGATCCAGGATGATGGCAGCATTTCGGAGGAGACTCACCCATGGAGATCTCGCCCCACCAGCCGCTCACCTCACCTTTGCCCAGATTTGTACTCTCATAGCAGGAGGCAGAGTCGATGGACAGGATTTCCAGTATTATTTTGGTTCTCAGACTCCGTGACACCTGGACTTGTATCTTTGCATTGGCATATTGTGCTCATTCCCCCCATTTTGCACCCGGGGGCGGTTTCCTTGCATCTAGTTTACTCTGTATTTAGGCTCAGATTTGACATTATGTACTTTCACTTGCATTATATTGCGTAGCACTTAGATGATATTCGACGATGCCTCTTCTTTGGGGCACGTTGATTTTGTGCTATCTTGTATGCAGAGTTCTTGATGTCCCATGGGCCCATTTTGGCCTCTAGTGGACAATAATACACTTTCTTTCTTTCTTTCTTTCCCTTGCCCTCAGCCCCTCCCTCTCCCTCAGCCCCTCCCTCCCTTCTCCTCCTCCCCTTCAGCCTGCCCCCTTCCAGCCCTCTCCCTCTCCTCCCCCTCTCAGCCTGCTCCTCCGCCCCCTCCCTGCCTGCTCCCCCGCCCCCTCCCTGCCTGCTCCCCCGCCCCCTCTCTGCCTCTCAGCCCATCCCCTCCTCTCCCTCTCCTCCCCTTTCCCTTCACCCCCCGCTCCCTCTCCTCCCCCTCTCAGCCTGCTCCTCCACCCCCTCCCTGCCTGCTTCTCCGCCTCCCCCTTGCCTCTCAGCCCGCCCCTTCCTCTCCCTCTCCTCTCCCTCAGCCTGCACCGCCCCCTCCCTGCCCCTCCCTGCTCCTCCCTCTCCTTCCTCTCCCTCTCCTCTCCCTATCAGCCCGCCCCCTCCTTGCCCCTCAGCCCGCCCCCTTCCTGCCTCTCCTTCCTCTCCCTAGCCTGCCCCCTCCCTCCCTCTCAGCCTGCCCCCTCCCCTTCAGCCTCTCAGCCTCTCCCCTTTACCCCTCCCCTCCTCGCCCCTTCCCCCCGCTCCCTCCTCACCTCCTTTCCCTGTTTTCTACCCCCTATCTCCCGCAGCTTTTTTTTTTTTTTTTTTTTCCATGAAAAAGACTTCTATTAAGTAAGAACAAAAACCCGTGAGAGCAAGCTCAAAGCGGAATACATCATATAATCAGGAGGATAATAAAAAACCCCTCAAAGTGAGGTGGAAAGAAACCAAGGCTGAGGCTGAAAGTGCCATCTCAACCCTGTAGTAGATTAAGAGAAGAAAGGAGAATCCTTCCATTCCCTGAAGAAAGAAGCCCTCCTAGCTGAGGCTGCACGGGAGTCCCCCTGCATACCCGTCCATACGGCCATCAGAGTGTGTACGATGTCTGTCCAGATACTAGCCAATGTGTGCGAGGGATGAACCTGAGTACCCTCCATAGCCTCTGTGCATCTGGATCTCCAGATATGCCAGGCTGCTATGCTCGCTATAATCTCCCAAGAAGTATCCACAGAGGCATGTACAGCTGTAAAAGGACGGTGTGGAACCACATCCAACGAGCAGAACTCAACCCGATGACATCGAACCGAAATGGCCCGAGAGGAGTCAAGTCCCTCATAGAAAACCCGAGGTCCTGTAAGAGAAAGCCAAGCCACCGAGCCCCAAGTCATAAATAGTGGGGAATGGGCAAAGTGACTGAAGATCCTGGCTATCCCCATCCAAATCAATCTCGCCTGTCTGCAATTCCATAAGCAATGCTGAATAGACTCCGAAGCAAAAAGGCAACGAGGGCAAGTAGGGTCTGCTTCGAATCTGGACCTCCAAAGGTTCACTGCAATCCCTCCATGAATAGAAAGCCAAAAGAAGATAGTGATCTTTCTATTCCTGTGGGATTTCCAGAGCCTCCTCCAGAAGTACCTCTGCTGATCCGCAGTAATACCAAAAGTCTCCCAATGAGGAACTCTGGAGGGTCTCCAGCCTCTACTACTGAGCTGAAATCTCCTGGCATTACTGACCGTGTAACGAAAGAAGGGGATGGTCTTCTCTCGATGCCCCGCATCAATCCACTCCCACTCTCCGGGGTCCCACTGTAAATACCTGATGAGAACTCCTCCATAGAGCCAAAGTCTCCAAGACCCGGTGGAGAGTAACTGGGGGTCAGGGTCTAAGAACCACTCTGAATCTGATCCCTGCATCAAAAGGCCTACGACCCTGATAGGCTGAAAAGCAGACTCAAGCAATATATCATTTGTAGATCTGAGCAATCTGCCACCATCCTGGACACTGAAAACCAAAGCATCCTCCTGTGCATCTCGGAAGGCTAAGACCTGAAGTGGAACCCCGCCTCTCGAGAAAGTACCTGCCCAAGTGGAGGTAGTGAGAGGCATATCATCTGTGTCTATCCAAGCCTCTGGAAGGGCTGTCTCAATCTGCAAGATCCTCCCTGTACTCCCTCTGAGATGTCCTGTCAACCTTGACTTGGTTTCCTCTGGAAGCCTACGGAAGGCTTTCCAAGATCCCAAAGAAGAAGCAGGTCCCCTCTCCCACCTGGCCCACTGCATGTAGAGTGAGGCACCCAATGGTCTGCCACGATCATCTAAAATACTGTCGTTCCACATGATGGGCTGCCTATCAATCTCTTCCCGGGAGGAAGGAGGAATCCTCCGAAGAGAGCTTCTGAAACTAGCCCAAGCTTTCAGAATGGCAACCATGAGAGGGGATGAAGGTGATCTGAGGTGTGCTGAGGTGAAGATCCATCTAACACTGCTCATCCAGTCTCCTCCTGAGGAAGGTGTGCACCTCTGTATGCTGCTGATAAGAAAGTCCTTCCACGGTTCCTGTCCTGGCATAAGTCCTCGCACCACTATCTTGCAAAGTAAGGCTCTGCACTGTAAATCTGGATCAATAATATTGAGACCCCCATCCTGTGTAGGGAGGATAAGGGTCTCCCAAGCCACTCTGGCTAAGGCATCTGCTGTGCCATCAAGCCCACTCCAGAGAAAGTTCCTGATCGGTCTTCTGAGCTGAATGATGCAGTCCCTAGAACGGCACCAAGATGAACAAATAAACCAGGCCGTGGCCAAGAGGACCTGGTTGACCACCACAACTCTAGAGGCAAGATCGAGCTTGGCTGAGCTCCAAAAGAGAAGCTTCCTTCTGATGCTCTCCAACACGGGAGCAAACTGCTGCGTGGTAGAAATACCCAAGCCGACCTGGCAGCCCAAATACCTGATAGGCACACCCCTCTGAACCCAAGTGAACCCTATGTCAAGTCCCCAAACTGGAGTGTCCTCATCACTGATCCAAAAGCCGTTGGATTTATGCCAATTTATCTGCGCCCCTGCCGCCAAGCAAAATAAATCCAATCCTGTCCTGAAAGAAGTCAATGTCTATGGAGAGGCATCCAAATAAATCGCTGTGTCATCAGCCAACTCACTGTCAAGCAGCTCCTCTTCTCTTCTGATAGGAAGTCTCAGCCCAAAGATGTCAGCTTGAGATCTAATATAGATGCTCATAGCTTCAGCCACGAATAAAAAAAGGAAAGGAGCAAGGGGGCATCCCTGACGGACTGATCTCGAAATCTGAAATCTCTCACCCCTTACCCCACCAATAAGTACCTGGCTATGGGCTGATCTGTACAAAGAGGAAACACCTCTGATCCAAACATCAGTGAATCGACAAGAGGTCAATTGTGACAATGTGAATATGAAAAGTCGCGACTACGTGACTGCTGCTGCTCCCCGCTCCTCCTGCTCCCCTCCTCACTGCTGCTCTCCTCGCTGCTGCTCTCCCCGCTCTCTGCTGCTCCCCCGCTCCTTGCTGCTCCTCCTGCTCCCCTCCTCGCTGTCCCCTCCCTTCCCTCCTGCTGCTCCTCCTCCCTGCTGCTGCTCCTCTCCCCGCTCCCTGCTGCCTCTCTCCCCGCTCCCTGCTGCTTCTCCTCGCTACCCCCTCCCCTCCTTCCTCGCTGCCCCTTCCTACCTGCCCTCTCCCCTACACTGCCCCTTCCCCCGCGCTGCAGCCTCCCCCCCCTGCGCTGCAGCCTCCCCCCCCCCCCCGCGCCTGCTGCTGCACCCCCTGCGCAGCAGCCTCCCCCTGCGCCTGCTGCTGCTCCCCCTGCGCAGCAGCCTGCTGCTCCTCCCCCCCCGCGCCTGCTGCTGCTACCCCTGCGCAGCAGCCTGCTGCTCCCCCCCCGCGCCTGCTGCTGCTCCCCCTGCGCAGCAGCCTGCTGCTCCCCCCCCGCACCTGCTGCTGCTCCCCCCCCGCTGCAGGCTGCTGCTCCCCCCCCGCTCTTGCTGCTGCTTCCCCCCGGCTGCAGCCTGCTGCTGCTTCTCCTCCCTTCTCCTTCCCCTTCCCTTCTCCTCGCTTCGTTTCTTCTTCTCTCTCCCTTCTCCTTCTTCCTCTCCTTCTTCTGGATTACCCCTATTTTCTTATAGGGGTCTCCTGGGATTCAGGAAAGCGGACGGAGTTTTTATTTTTGTGTTTGAATCGGCCAACACACCTCGATTGACGAATGGGTTCCCATTCAGTCAATCCGTCTCCGCTCCCACCGGCCGCGAGAACTGTAATTTTTTCAAAAGACGAGCTACAGCAGTTGCAAAAGGATTTCGAACATGAGTGTTCCACGACTTTCTTCGCACGCATTCATGGCTCACACCCTTCCAGGTCACAAGCTAGAGATTGGATGCTGTCAGCGCTTCCTCAGGACCTCGCCCCCCACCTCAAGGATGTTCGTTTGTTGGGACGGGGTTTCTTTCATGTGTGCCTAGATTCCCCGGACGTCACGAGAGACCTGCTACAGGCCGGGTTTCTACTTCTAGGCTACAGGAGGATCTTTTTGTTTCCTTTTCAACTGGGATTTGACCCAGTTGAAGAGGACAAGCAGGGAGTTTCTGTTTTCATTAGGTTCCCTGGTCTTCCCTCAGTCTATCACCGGCTTCTTTCAGTTATTGGCGAGAGGTTTGGTGTGGTGGCAGAGATCCCCCCTCTCCCTGGCGAGCCCTCTTCGGCTGCTGAGGCGGTCAGGATGGACGGGGTACCCAGGGTTAGGGTCATCGTCCAGGACCCCAGTATTTCAGATGATCATATCATGCTACAGCGACCTGATGGGTCTTTTTTCCGCCAGAGATTTGAGGTTGCAGGTCGGCAGGACCAGTGCAGGATTTGCAGATCCTCGGGGCACTTCGCCAAAGATTGCCCAAAGAAGAAAAAGAGGCCCACAAAGCAACCAGCTCGTACTCGCTTACGACAGAGAGCTGGAGCAGGACCGACCGCTCCACAGATACGGCCTCAGACTCGGGCTCCCCCCTCTCCTAGGGCTACTCGAGTCCCTTCAGCACCCCACCCCACCTCTGGCCCACGGTGGGTTCCGGTCGCGGCTAGGCCCTCTACTCTAGTTCACTCCTCCACCTCTTCGGAGGCTACCCCCTTGGAGCCTCAGGAGGAGACTACTGTTCAGGAGCCTTGTTCGACTCCACCCTTGGATCAGGCTGTACCTTCCTCAGCAGCGCAGGTAGTTGGCACCTCGTCTGCACCACTTGTTGATCAGGATCCAGTACAGGTGCCTCCCTCTTTCGACAGAGGGAAGGGGGTTTTACATTCTCTTCCTGCTTCGGTAGGAATCCTTCGTACCCCCTCCCCAGGATTGGCTCAGCGGAACTCTTTTTCCGCTTTGGAGGACCTCTCTAGCCTCCCAGATGATGATTTTGTACCCTCTACTTTTGGAGAGCCAGTTATCGGCATTCCTGTTGAGAGATCATTCTCTCTCTCACCTGTGGATTTTCCTCCCCTCGGACCTCGTGTATATGGCAGGAGGTCTGCTCCGGTAGAGGCTTCTGTTTCCGCCACCAGGTCGGGTAAGATATTCCAACCCACTTCCTCCCGCCGATGAGGATAGCCAGTTGGAATATACAGGGATTGGGCGGCATCCCTCATCGCCGTCGCAGACAGCTGATCAGGAATCAGCTCCATCCAGGTGTTTCAGGTGGTTCCCTAGACATTCTTTTTCTTCAGGAACACAAACTGGATTTCAGAGATTGCTCCAAGTCAGGTAAGCTGCTTTCAGGCCGGACTTTTTGGCTTCCTGCCTTGGGAACCAGAGGAGGTACATGCATTTCAGTTTCAGACTCTATTCTCCCTCTGGTCATTGGACACGGTACCATAACCCCCTCCAGGGCACAGTGGGTTTTACTTCTGATTGACGGATGTAAGGTTGGTTTCCTCAACCTTTATGCTCCAAACAACAGAGGGGACCGTGTTTTGTTTTGGAAAGAGTTGCTCTCGTGGGCTGACATTGCGGATTCATGGATTATTGGAGGTGACTTCAACATGGTTGAGGCACCTTCTGATAAGAAAGGGGGCAGAGAAGGTGGTATCCACTCCCTTGAGAGAGCAGCCTGGGATGCCTTCTTGTTCAGGTTTAGTGGCAGAGATGCTTGGTCAGATGATGCATTTCTTGTTCAGTCTCAGTCACTTTTGTTTTCATGGTCGAACCATAGGGTGCAGATGCCTATCCATGCTCGGATTGACAGATTCTATGTGGATGACTGGGCTCTTGATAGAGGGGGGACAGTTTGCATTGCACCCGGTGTTTCCACTTCAGACCATTTTCCGGTAATTTTGTCCATTTCAGAGCCTCATCTGAGAGGACGGTCTCACAGTATCAGGATCCCAGACGCCTTATACATGGATGAGACTCTCACAGAGGTAGTGTTGGAGATCTGGGTTTCTCATATGCAGGGGGGGGGTGGCCGGTCCTTCACATGTGGCCACAGCACTTGACAGTATCAGCGACTTCTATCACTCAGTTGCTAGTGCTCGACGAGGTGAGGTACTCAGGCGAGAGATCGGTATCCGCCGGCAGTTGGCAGCCCTTCAGAGGGAGGAGCAGAAACGACCATCAGATGCTTGGATACAGGAGCGCCTTGCTGCCGCAAGGGCTCACTTGCAGACCTTGCTTGATCAGAGAGCAGAGTATGCCTTCCATGCACGGGAGTCCTTTTGGATACAAATGGGAGGGAGAGTCAATAAACATTTTTTCTCTACACTTGGCCCCAGACATAGTAGAGAGAGTGTCAGGCAGCTTATTGACTCTGACGGCGTTTTGCAGTCCCATCCGGAAACCGTCATGCATTTAGCGACAGATTTTTATACCTCCCTTCTTTCCGCAGATCCGAACTCACAGGCCAGAGAGGCGGCTAGAGGTGAAGTTTGGCAGAGTTTACCTGTGTTGGTCACCCCAGAGATGTTATGCTCACTTGATGCACGCTTTACCAACACAGAATTCAAGGCTGCTCTTTCTGCCCTTCATAAGGGCAAATGCCCTGGTTCTGATGGTCTTACTCCTCCTTTTTTTATAGCCTTTTGGGATATGATAGGTGATCATATTACTTCAGCCCTGCAGGGCATTTGGGACTCGGGTGAGATGCCTGACTCATTGACCGAGGGACTCATTCACCTTATCCCGAAAGGTGGCAACAGGAATTTTGTATCCCATTGGAGACCCATCACTCTTTTGGGCACACTTTACAAAATCCTTGCCAAGGCGATCAGCATCCGACTACAGCCCCTTCTTCCAGACCTGATCCATGATACTCAGACAGGCTTTGTGCATGGCAGGAGCATTTTTGATAATATATTTTCCTTTTGGGAAGCCACAGAGTGGGCTATGCAGAGTGGGCAGAGGCTAGCAGTTTTACTCTTGGACTTCGAGAAAGCCTATGACACAGTAGATTGGGGTTTTCTTGAGGGCACTCTTCTACGGTTTGGATTTTCAGATGCTTGGATCAGAGGTGTGGCCTCCCTTTACAGATCAGCCCACAGCCAGGTTTTGATTGGTGGGGTAAGGGGTGACAGGTTTCAGATTTCCAGATCAGTTCGTCAGGGATGCCCTTTAGCCCCCTTCCTCTTTCTTTTTGTGGCAGAAGCTATGAGTATCTTCCTTAGATCTCAGGCTGAGCTTTTTGGGCTGAGACTGCCCTTGAGACAGGAGCAGGAGCTTTTTGACTGTGAGTTGGCTGATGACACTGCTATTTTTATTCAGGCCTCCTTGCAGTCACTTGTTTCTTTCCGGACAGCCTTGGATATTTTTTGCTCAGCTGCAGGGGCACACATTAACTGGCATAAATCCTTTGGCTTTTGGATCAGTGATGAGGACACTCCAGGCTGGGGTGTTGACATTGGTTTTTCCTGGATTCAGAGGGGTGTTCCTATCAGGTATTTGGGATGCCAGGTAGGATTGGACATCTCTCCAGCACAGCAGTTTGCCCCAGTACTAGAAAGTATAAGGAAAAAGCTCCTTTTCTGGAGCTCTGCCAAACTCGACCTTGCATCTAGAGTTGTGGTAGTGAATCAGGTTCTCTTGGCCACCTCCTGGTTCGTGTGTTCTTGCTGGTGCCGGTCTAGGGATTGCATCACTCAGCTCATCAGACCAGTCAGGAATTTTTTATGGAGTGGACTTGATGGCACAGCAGATGTTGCAGCAAGGGTGGCCTGGGAGACCATTATTCTCCCTACATGTGAAGGGGGCCTTAATGTCATTGACCCGGATTTGCAGTGCAGGGCATTGCTTTGTAAGGTGGTGGTGAGGGGACTCATGCCTGGGCAGGAACCTTGGAAGGATTTCTTTTTTGGACGCATTCAGGCTTGCACACCAACCTTGGGAGATGATTGGGTAGACAGCCCTCGCTGGATTTTCACATCAGCCCCTCTCAGATCTCCTGCCTCTCCTCTTATGACTGCCATCCTGAAAGCTTGGGGGAGCTTCAGGAACACTCTTCGAAGGATTCCTCCTTCTACCGTCGAAGAGATTGATAGGCAGCCGATCATTTGGAATGATAGTATTCTTGACGAGCATGCCAGACCATTGGGCACTTCCCATTACATGCAGTGGTCTAAATGGGAGAGAGGCCCCGCCTACACAGTAGGCACTTGGAAATCTTTTATCAGGCTACCTGTGGATCAGAGACTACAGTCCGTGAGTCACCTCAGAGGGGTAGCACGCAGGATTCAGCAGATAGATGCAGCCATCCCGGTGGAATGGACAGTTGAGCTGCCTATTACTTCCACCACTTGGATGGGAGCTTTTTCGCGGACATCAGTTCCTTTACAGGTGATCGCTCTCCGAGGTCTCGGGGAAGACGCTCTGGTATTTGATGTTGGGGATGGAGGTTTACTTTCTACATCCAGGGATGGCATTCTTCTTGAGGTTGCCTTTCAGCCTGTCAGGATTGCTGGTTTTGTGGACGTTGGAGCGGGCCTGCAGTGGTACTTAGACCCCGACCCTCTGCTCTTGGCCTTGGGATCCTGGAGGTTGTGGTTATATGGAGGTGCACCTATCAGGTGCTTGCAGTGGGACCCAGGAGAGTGGGAATGGATAGATCATGGGCACCGAGAGAGGGGGATTCCCTTCTTTCGTTTCACGGTTGGTAATGCCAGGAGGTTTCAGCTGAACAGTAGGGGTTGGATTCCCTCCAGAGCCCCCCATTGGGAAAGCTTCTTCATCACCGCAGACTTGCGTAGAAATTTCTGGAGGAGGCTTTGGAAATCCCTCAGAAATAGAAAGATCACTCTTTTCTTTTGGCTTTCTATTCATGGAGGGATTGCAGTGAACCTGTGGAGATCACGTTTTGGGGCTGATCCCACTTGTCCTCGTTGTCACTCTGCAGAGGAGTCAGTGCGACATTGCCTTTGGGACTGCAGTCAGGCGAGGACTGTTTGGAAAGGGGTTGCTCGGATACTCAGCATCTTTCACACATCCCCTTTCTTCATGACTTGGGGCTCGGTCGCATGGTTATCTCTTACCGGGCCCCAGGTGTTTTATGAGGGTGAGCCTTCTTCTTGGGCACTCTCGGTCCGCCGGCAGATGATAGAGCCCTGCTCTCTACAGGATGTACCACTTACTCCTTTCAGAGCTTCTCATGTTTCAGTGGACACCTCTTGGGAGATTTTGGCTAGCATTTCCTCTTGGCACATTTGGAGAGCCAGATGTACTGAGGCCTTGGATGGCACCCAGATACACCCATTACAGGTGTTCACGGGTATTTGGACTGACACGGTTCACACTTTGATAGCCATATGGGCTAGCATGCAGGGTTCTTCACGGGCAGCCTCTTCTAGAAGGACTATTTTTCTTCGAGTTTGGAGGGGTTCTCCCTTTTTCTCGGAGGCTTCTACCGGATTGAGATGGCACTTTCAGCCTCAATCCTTTCTTTTTGGCTCTTGAGCTTTTCGTGCATTGCATGATGTATCCCGTATGGAGCTTGCTCTAACGGTTTTTCTTTAATACTTAATAGAAGTCTCTTTTTGCAAAAAAAAAAAAAAAAAAAAACATCAGTGAATCCAAAGCGTAGAAGGGTGCCCTCCAAAAAACTCCAATCTACTCTGTCATAAGCTTTTTCAAGTATGTCCTGAAAGCAACTTGCCTGACTTGGCACAATCTCTATAATCCAGCTTGTGCTCTTGAATAACTAATATATCAATGGGACCCCCAGTAACACCTGGATGAAGCTGATCCCGGATCAGCTGTCTACGGCGGCGATGTGGGACGCCACCTAGGCCCTGTATGTTCCGACCTAGTGGCGAAAACAAACCCCTCAACAGGGGAAGACCTCCTGCTCGAGGAAGGAGGCTTCAAATTGTTAGAGTCAGCCTCCTCACCTCGATTGGTGATGGATACTCCGTCAGCTTTTTTTTGGAGCGGAAGGAGGCTTCAAATTGTCAGAGTCGGCCTTCTCACCTCGATTGGTGATGGATACTCCGTCAGCCAATCCTACTCCACCTCCACCGGCCGCGAAAACTATTACCTTTTCTAAAGACGAGCTGCAGCAGCTCAAGAAGGATGTAGAGATTGAATGCTCTACCACGTTGCTAGCACGCATCTTCGGGTCTCACCCCTCCAGATCCCAAGCCCGAGACTGGATGCTTGCGGCTCTCCCCCTAGACCTCACTCCACGATTGTTAGATGTTCGTCTTATGGGACGAGGTTTTTTCCAGGTTATTTTTGACACTCCAGAGGCTGCGAGCACTGTGCTCAAGGCTGAGTTTTTACACTTGGGACACAGGAAAATCTTCTTTGAAGCCTTTCACATTGGTTTCGACCCAGTGGAGGCAGATAAGGAAATCTTTTCGCTCTTCATCAGATTCCCCAGGCTTCCCCAGGTTTACCATCGACTTCTTTCTGTTATTGGGGAGCTTTTTGGCGCAGTTGCTGAGATCCCACCCCTCCCTGGGTTGCCATTGACTGCAGCAGAGGCAACCAAGGCTGATGGGGTACCTAGAGTTAGGGTCCTCTGTAAGGATCCTAACCTCAAGATGGATCATGTTATGATCCAATGCCCGGATGGTTCCTTTTTTCGCCAGAGAGTAGAGATTTCAGGTAGACAGGACCAGTGCAGGATATGCAGGACCATTGGACACTTTGCCAGGGATTGCCCCAGGAAGAAGAAAAGGCCCAAGAAGCCCTCTAGTACAGCTACCGCCCCATGGCCTCGACAGGGGGGACAGCGGGGTGGTATAGGTCTAGCACTTGATCCTCGGCCTCGACAGAGGGGTGGTACAGGTCCAGCACTTGCTCCTCGACCTTCGCATGGCGGTCCTCCTCAGGATGGTGGTGGTACAGGTCCAACACCTGCTCCTCGGCCTCGACAGGGGGGTGGTACAGGTCCATCACCTGCTCCTCGACCCCCACCTACCTCAGGGGCACGCGACGCTCTCCAGTGGGTTCCGGCACGTAAGTAGATTCCTCCTTCAGTTCACGAGGGTACATTAGTGGACTCTGCTTCACCTCAAGCTGTCCCTCCAGTCTCACCTCGCATAGTCCGAGACACTAAAGCTTCGACCTCCTCCCCGATTGCAGCTTCTTCCCTAGATCCAGCGGTGCCAGACGCTCTTCTTGAGGCAGTAGAGGTCTCCGCGGCTGGGCAGACACAGGATAGAGGGCAGTCCTCACTTCCTCCCTTGGATAGGGGGAAGGGGATGGTTTACACTATTGATTCTCTTTCCTCGGAAGGGATCCTTTGCACTTCGGTGTCTGGCTTGGTTCACATGAACTCTTTTTCAGCCCTGGCAGATGGTTCAGATTTCCCAAAGGAGGAGTTTGTGCCCGCTACTTTTAGGGAGCCATAGATTGGGTTTCCTGTTGACAAGGCTTCTTCTTCAGGTGGCAGGGTTCTTTCCCCTGTTGATTTTCCGCCACTTGGTTCCATTCCTCCCTCCTCGAGCAGGAGGTGGAGAACGTGTCCTTATGTGGAACACTTTGCTCTCCTGGGCCCCCATTGTGGATTCATGGGTGATTGGAGGTGACTTTAACATGGTCGAGTTACCGTGTCAGACAAAAAAGGGGGTACAGAAGGCGGACTTCACTCTATAGAGAGAGCAGCTTCGGATGCCTTCCTTTTTCACTTCTGTGGCAGAGATACTTGGTGGGATGATGCCTTTCTTATTCAGCCACAGTCTCTCCTATTGTCTTGGTCGAACAGAAGGCAACAGATGCCTATTCATGCACGCATTGACAGATTCTATGTAGATGACTGGGCACTAGACAGAGGTGGATCGGTATGCATTGCTGCTGGGGTTTCCACTTTAGACCACTTTACTGTTGTGCTGGCTATCTCAGAGTCTCACTTCAGAGGCCGGTCTGCATCAGGATTGCAGATGCCTTTTACACAAAGGAGGACCTTACAGTCCTGCAGATATGTGTTTCTCATGTCCAGGGTGGGCAGCCATATCCATCACATGTAGCCGCTGCCGTCTCTGGTATTAGCGACTTCTACCGCTCAGTTGCTTATACCAGGAGACGAGATATTCTTAGACGCGAGATTGGTGTTCACTAGCAGTTGGCAGCTTTGCAGAGGGAAGAGCAGAAACGGCCTTCAGATGCTTGGATTCAAGAGTGCCTTGCTGCAGCAAGGGCTCATGAGCAGTTATTGCTTGATCAGAGAGCAGAGTATGCCTTTCATGCACGGGAGTCCTTCTGGATTCAGATGGGTTGTAGAGTCAATAAACACTTTTTCTCTACTCTTGGCCCTAGACATAGTAGAGAGAGTGTATCCCAGCTTATTGACTCACATGGGGTTTTACAGACAGAGCCTGATGATGTCTTAACGCATAGCTTCAGATTTCTATGCCACCCTTCTTACTGCTGATCCTGAGACACATGATAGAGAGGATGCTAGACAGGCTATTTGGCAGAGCATCCTTGTGTTGATGAATCCGGCTATGCATGTTCTACTCGATGCTCCTTTCACCAACACAGAGTTCAGGACTGCACTTTCAGCCCTTGCCAAGGGCAAGTGCCCAGGTTCGGATGGCCTCACCCCGTCTTTTTTCATTGCATTTTGGGATATGATTGGAGACTATATTACTTCAGCCCTGCAGGCCATTTGGGACTCTGGCGAGATGTCTAGGTCGCTTACAGAGGGTCTCATCCACCTTATCCCAAAAGGAGGTTGCAGAAATTTAGTGTCCCAGTGGAGGCCTATCACACTTCTGGGGACTTGTTACAAGATTCTGGCCAAGGCTATCAGCCTCTGATTGCATCCCCTTCTCCCTGTTCTTATTCATGACACTCAGACGGGATTTGTGCATGGCAAAATCATTTTTAATAACATTTTCTCTTTCTGGGAAGCTTCAGAGTGGGCCATGCAGAGTGGCCAGAATCTTGCCATTCTACTTTTGGATTTTGAGAAAACTTATGACAGAGTAGATTGGGGTTTTTTGGAGGGCACCCTTCTACGCTTTGGCTTTACTGATGCTTGGATCAGAGGTGTTTCCTCTTTGTACAGATCAGCCCACAGCGAGGTACTTATTAGTGGGGTAAGGGGTGAGAGATTTCAGATTTCGAGATCAGTCCGTCAGGGATGCCCCCTTGCTCCTTTCCTTTTTTTGTTCGTGGCTGAAGCTATGAGTATCTATGTTAGATCTCAAGATGACATCTTTGGGCTGAGACTTCCCATCAGAAGGGAAGAGGAGCTACTTGACAGTGAGTTGGCAAAAGAAACAGCAGTTTACTTGGATGCCACTCCACAGACGCTCACTTCTTTCAGGACAGCATTGGATTTATTTTGCTTGGCGGCAGGGGCGCAGATAAATTGGCATAAATCCAATGGCTTTTGGATCAGTGATATAAGGACACTCCAGTTTGGGGGCTTGACATAGGATTCACTTGGGTTCAGAGGGGTGAGCCTATCAGGTATTTGGGCTGCCAGGTCAGCTTGGATATTTCTACCACGCAGCAGTTTGCTCCCGTTTTGAAGAGCATCAGAAGGAAGCTTCTTTTTTGGAGCTCAGCCAAGCTGGATCTTGCCTCTAGAGTTGTGGTGGTCAACCAGGTCCTCTTGGCCACGGCCTGGTTTGTTTGTTCATGCTGGTGCCGTTCTAGGGACTGCATCATTCAGCTCAGAAGACCGATCAGAAACTTTCTCTGGAGTGGTGGGCTTGATGGCACAGCAGATGCCTTAGCCAGGGTGGCTTGGGAGACCCTCATCCTCCCTACACAGGAAGGGGGTCTCAATATTATTGATCCAGATTTACAGTGCAGAGCTTTAGTTTGCAAGATGGTGGTGCGAGGACTTATGCCAGGGCAGGAACCGTGGAAGGACTTTCTTATCAGTAGCATACAGAGGTGCACACCTTCTTCAGGAGAAGACTGGATGAGCAGTGTTAGGTGGATCTTCACCACAACACACCTCAGATCACCTTCGTCCCCTCTCATGGTTGCCATTCTGAAAGCTTGGGCCAGTTTCAGAAGCACTCTTCAGAGGATTCCTCCTTCCTCTCGGGAAGAGATTGATAGGCAACCCATCATGTGGAACGACTGTATTTTAGATGATCATGGCAGGCCACTGGGTGCCTCACTCTACATGCAGTGGTCCAGGTGGGAGAGGGGACCTGCATCATCTATGGGGTCTTGGAAAGCTTTCCGCAGGCTTCCAGAGGAGACCAAATCAAGGTTGACAGGACATCTCAGAGGGAGTGCAGGGAGGATCTCGCAGATTGAGGCAGCCCTTCCAGAGGTTTGGGTAGACACAGATGATATGCCACTCACTTCCTCCACTTGGGCAGGTACTTTTACGAGAGGCGGTGTTCCGCTTCAGGTTTTGGCCTTCGAGATGCACAGGAGGATGCTTTAGTTTTTAGTGTCCAGGATGGTGGCAGATTGCTCAAGTACACAGAGGACATCTTGCTTGAGTCTGCTTTTCAGCGTATCAAGGTTGTAGGTCTTTTGGTGCAGGTATCAGATTCAGAGTGGTTCCTAGACCCAAACCCTCGGCTACTCTCCACCGGGTCTTGGAGGCTCTGTCTCTATGGGGGAGTTCCCATCAGGTATTTGCAGTGGGACCCCGGAGAGTGGGAGTGGATTGACGCAGGGCATTGAGAGAAGAGCATCCCCTTCTTTCGTTACACGGTCAGTAATGCCAGGAGATATCAGCTCAGTAGTAGAGGTTGGAGACCTTCCAGAGTTCCTCATTGGGAGACATTTCATATCACTGCGGATCTGCAAAGGTGCTTCTGGAGGAGACTCTGGAAATCCCACAGGAATAGAAAGATCACTATCTTCTTTTGGCTTTCTCTCCATGGTGGGATTGCGGTGAACCTTTGGAGGTCCAGGTTCGGAGCCGACCCTACTTGCCCTCGATGCCTTTCTGCTTCGGAGACTATTCAGCATTGCTTATGGGATTGCAGACAGGTGAGGATGATTTGGATGGGGGTAGCTAGGATTTTCAGTCACTTTGCCCACTCCCCATTTTTTATGACATGGGGCTCAGTGGCTTGGCTTTCTCTTACAGGACCTCAGGTTTTCGATGAGAGATTTGACTCCTCTCGGGCCATTTCGGTTCGACGTCATCGGACTAAGTCCTGTTCGTTGGATGTGGTACCACACCTTCCTTTTAGAGCTGTACATGCCTCTGTGGATACTTCTTGGGAGATTCTATCGAGCATAGCATCCTGGCATATCTGGAGAGCCAGATGCCTAGAGGCTTTGGAGGGTACTTAAGTTCATCCCTCGCACACATTGGCTAGTATCTGGACAGACTATCTGGACAGACACCATACATACTTTGATGGCCGTATGGACGGGTATGCAGGGAGACTCCCGTGCAGCCTCAGCTAGGAGGGCTTCCTTCTTCAGGGAATGGAAGGATTCTCCTTTCTTCTCTGAGACTACTACAGGGTTGAGGTGGCACTTTCAGCCTCAGCCTTGGTTGTTTTCCACCTCACTCTGAGGGGGTTTTTTATTTATCCTTATGATTTCATGATGTATTCCGCTTTGAGCTTGCTCTCGCGGGTTTTTTCTCTTACTTAATAGAAGTCTCTTTTTTGGAAAAAAAAAAAAGAACATGCCCCAAGAGACTATGTTGTACTTAGGATTTAGTATTGACATGCTACATTTTTGCAGTTTTGTTGGTGTGGATGCTCGTTTTAGTAGCTCCACCACCACAGCTCGTTTATACCAGGTTTTTCACAGTTTCATAGACCCATCGGTCTTCCGAAGACTTTAATAAACTTTCTTTCTTTCTTTTCTTTCTCACTTATATAGATGTAGGGTGCCTTAGGTGTCTCAAGCGTAAGACTCCCCTTAGTTACCAAAGGTACTATGTGTCCTTACTGTCCCAAGGTTAGGACACATCACCATAGGTTAACCTGACCTCCATAACACTAGCCTAGTTACTCCATGCGTGGGCATAACATTCTCCCTCCTTAAACAGAAAATGACTCAGATAGATTTTGGGAATCGACGTCAAAGAGTATCAACACTTTCCGAAGTGCTATCCTCATCCGAACGATCTTTCCACCTAACCTTCAGCTCTGGCATAGACTTGTTTTAAAGCTGTTGTTTCCTATAATCCAGGAGACATTCCAATTCATGGGGTACGTAAGTGGATAGATCTTCCAACCTTACGAGTTCATCCTTAGAGATGAGGTTATCTCCAGCACCCAAACCCTGCTGACATGAAAGACTTGATGTACCCGAACTCCGTATGAGGTAATTACAACTTGTAAGCTGCATAATTGATCTTTTAAAGGATAAAAAATGGGCCACAATAGTGATGAGATACCATAGGTCTAGTGCGCATTACCTAAGAATATTTGGGATTTCCAAGTAAACCTATTGATTGCTGAGAAAACTCAAGGTATCCGCTTCTTATTAACATAAAGATGCGCTCTATCTTCATCACTTCTTATGCTTTCCCTTGCTAATTGCAACATATCTTGTTGCTATTGCAACCAATTAGTAGTAGAGCTCACCTTAACATTTTGTAAACCAACTACCCAAGGGGGTCCAGGCTGGTATCCATACATCAGCATGAATGGATATTGTAAGCAAATTCTCACAAAGGAAGGTAATCTTCACAATTAGACTGCCTTAGGGGGACATAAGCTCGCAGCATGACTTCAAAGTCTGATTAACCCAGTCAATCTGTCCATCCGATTCTACAGGATCAGCTGAACGCATGCTGAGCTGAGTATCCAATTTCTTGGATACAACTCGCAAGAAATGCCCCAGAAACTTAGCATCTCTATCAGCCCTTTTTTGCTAGTAAGCCATAAAGACTAAACAACTTCTCAACAAAGAAGTGAGCAAGGTGGATTGCTGTAATAGTCTCTCTCATAGGTATGAATCTCTTTTTTTTTTTGGGCAAAGAAAGGAACCTTCTATTAATGCTTGAAAGACTTCATACAAAACAGGAGCCTCGAAGCTGCTGAGTATCGAAAAATTGGAAAAAAGGCTGAAAGAAGAAGAAACCAGCCTGTTCCAGAGAAACCCAACTCACTGCCTAGGGGATCTCTGGTACAGAGGCTAACAGCCAGGTGGGGGGACTATACAACTAGCGAATCCCTCGCGGAGTGAATATGTAAAAAACTTGTGTAGGCCAAGCCTTGTAGAAACGAGCGCACCTCGCGACAGTCGCCCTAGAGCTTGGGGTCCCACGCTCCTAGATGGAGCGGAGGGTATAGATGTCCTGCCAGATGGCGACTAGGGTAGCTGAGGGTGGAACTGGTTGCTCACCCATCACGAGACTGTAACGAGCAACCCAAATGTTCCACACCGTGATACTGGATACTACCTCCCATACGTTGTTCTTTGGAGGAGAATGAGGAACGAGGCTATTAGGAGGGACTGCCTCATGCAGCTTTATCCTTTGAATGCTCTGACCCTGTATCCGGTAAGTTGGTGAGACCTTGTCAATCTGGAATGTGTGTCCTCCCTCAGTCAACCAGGCCACCATCCTCCATGTGTAGTCCCTCTGAAGGCTTTGCAGATGGTGTGTGGATAAAATGTAAATATGTATATCACTTGTTGCATGTTGATGAGTTGGTGCATAGCCATGTACATAGCTAGTTGGTGGTGGAAATGAGCTATGGACACTTTCATAAAAGAATCTACACTGATGTAAATATTTTTCTTGAGATGGTAGAAACTTCTACAGGAACTTCTGGGAGATGATGAAAAGCAGTGTGGGTGCATTAGACATTCTAGAGCAAGGGTGTCCAGTGTGTGGTCAAGTGAAATGTCTTTGGGGTCATGTAAAGTCAAGTCATGAAGGGTTTTTTTATATTTTCCTGAGTCAACACGGTCTTGCATGTTACGGGAATTTGATATGTTTTGGTGCCCATGTCAAGGGGCTTTTCATGTGGGTTTATGGGGGTGCATGCAAGCTTTAATGTGCATGCTAATGAGTGTGGGAATTGTGTGACTAAAAGGTCCAAAATGTGCCTTGGGGGTAATTTGCATTTTTTAATGGAGAGTGGTAAATTCCACGTGATGGCGTGGCTGGAAAAATTGGAAAGTGAGCATGGGCATGCAAGGTGTCTACGTGAATCTGGATTGGAGGCTTCTGGATTGCGAAGGAGGTGATGGTGACTGTGGGAGGATCGGGCATCGCCAGAAAAAAGAGCGGGGTGGCAGTGGGTGAAAAAGATCCGGAATGGGGGGAGGCGACGCTACTACAGGAGCCAAAGGACCTTGGATGACGAAGGAGAGCTGGGTGAGCGCAACCGTGAGTTGGAGGAGTAGTTTGTGGGCACACAGGAGATCATCACGAAAAGGAAGAGGAGCTGCATGGTTCTGAGAGAGGCCGAGAAGATACGTGAACTAGTAGAGGCCTTGGCTGGGGGGATTATGAGGGGAAGGGAGGTTGACCGCTGCTGATATGCAGCATTCTCTTGGAGGTGTTACGTGATAAGGGAAGGTTGATGGAAGCTCAGGGGAAGAGGCTTGTGTAGGAAAAGGAACCGACGGGGATCATGGTTGCAGGTCTGGAGCTTCTTGTGGACGAGCTGGAGGCACATGTTGACAGCAACTAAGAGTGGCAGAGGGCCGTGAGCTCGCAGAAGGGGCAGAGGTCGAAGAGCTTGAGAAGGGGCTGAAGTATGTGGGGGGAGAGCGGCTAGGAGTGGGAGTTTCGGATCCGGCTGGAGAGGTCGGCTGTTGGCTTGGAGAGAGCTTTGGAATTTCGATGGTGGCTAGGAGCGCAGCTAGCTGTATCAAATCTAATGCTCATTGTTGATCATGGGGAGAGGCCTTGCTTGTGACGAAAAAACTATGGACGACAGAATGGAGAAAGAAGCTTGATGCTTCGATAGAGGAGGCCCGCAATGCATCAGAGAAGGCTATGGCAATGTGCGAACAAATTAGTAAGTGAGCACAATCTTGAGAAGATGCTCTCAAGGCAGAGTTATTGTAAATCAATGCAATGAAGGAAAAAGAACTCAGAGATATGCATGCAAAGATGAAACAAGCTTATAGTTGGTAATCTACTGTGAAGTTTATTTGTCACACAAGTAGAACGTGGATAGTAGTTGGCTATGCTCTTGGAAGGGGTGGTACCTCTACTGTGGGAGGTCATGAGGATTGCCATCGGTTAGTCAAAAGTGAAGGAGCGCAGCTGATTTCAAATAGTAGCCTTCCTGCTTGTATCAAGGAATCGTGGTGATCACAAGGGCAGTAGAATCTAGTAGTTGCAGTCATTTCCCATCCAGAGAGTCTTTCAAGCTAAAAGGACTGAAAAGACTGATGACCTTGGTGTAACTAGGAAGATGTTTCTGGTGTTCGAAAGTCACAGAGGAGCGGTGGATTCTTATTCTACAAATAACAGATGAGATAGTTGCAGGATTGGAATTTCCCAGGATCCAATGGCCGAGAGATCTGTTTTATGAGATAGATATGATACCAGAGTATGAATTTTTCTGAGATTAGAGTGTAGATATTATATCAGAGTCATTTGAGTGTGGGTCTGGTTCTGTAGATATTTTTGTGGAGGGAGATAGGTTGATACCAGTAGAGGATGTTACTGGAGGAAATGAAAAAACAAAAAAATGTATTTTTGTTTAGAGGTAGAGTCACAGTATGATATAGTGTGGTTCAGCTGGAACTTTCAGTTCGAAGAAATCCTAAACTTTAAAGCACAAGGTGTGTGGCACCTACTGTTGTATGTAAATGATGAAGAGTGGCAGGGTGTTGTGTTACCAGCAATGGAAGACCTCCTAGAAGAAATTCTCTGGATGTGCCTTTGTACTGATGTTGAGTTTGATGAGTGGATATAAATAAAAAACAGGAAACTGTATATTCATGTACTTGATCTTGGAATTGGGCCGGTCTGTGTAGAGCATTGAATTTGGTAATGATACACATGTAGGAATTTTATACTCAGAGTGGATCAATCTGCCATTGCCATCAGCAAGATCACTTTTGGATGATGTGTTTTGCTTGAACTTGTCTGGGATGAAGACTTACAGGTTTGTGGGGGTCTATGGTGTCTGGTGTTTGGAGTAGGGGTGAATATATGGAAGAGGTTGCAGTAGTTATAAAGGTAGTATAGTGCTCTATCTTTTTTGCAATCAACGGCTCATAATCCTAAGGGCTCCCATCCCAATCCTCGCTGTGCCACGACAGCTCCAGAGGCAGTGAGGGATCGTATCTAGAAAACTAGTAGAGCAACAATGGCAAATGCCCCTCCACCCGCATCTATCCAACCATGGGCCGATGGGAAATCCTCCGTGGGCGGCCAGCCAAAAGAAGTAGGATATCTTTCTCGGCCGCAAACTGGACCATAACCGTGTCCAAAACCTGGAATGGATCTCCTGGGGCATTCTCTGGGCCACCCAATGCCTCTCCCTTGAAGGGGTCCAAATCGAAGAGTCCATCTGAAGCCTCCTGCCAATCCCTGTGGTGTAGAAAAAGAAGGCCACCTCGTCTACTTGCTCGGCAAGGCCACTTATGAAGGGCCAAAACCACTCTCCCAGATCCCATTGGACCTTCCTCAAGGGCCTACCCTCCCAAAGCCAGAGCCGCCATCTGGGATACGGGGAGGATCAATGTGCCACTCCTTCCCCAAATGTCCCACCACTCTGATCATCCGCCAATGAGTCCCATCAGATTCCCATCCATCCCTGAGTCTCTCTCAGTGAGTGCCTAAAGTAGGCCTCCGGGTCCTACCCGAAAAAATCCCGGTTGCATGCTGCCTCGCTGCATCATCATCCTCAAGGGGACCCCAATCCGAGAAAACTGACCCAACCATGTGTTGTCCATCCACACGTGACGTCCCTCCCACCAGGACTCAGGGATGGCTAGGTCAATCTCCCTCATCCGCTGCCCTGCCTTGCAAAGCCAGAGGCACCATCCGGGATACTAGGAGGATCAATGTGTCACTCCTTCCCCAAACGTTCCACCACTCTGATCATCTGCCAATGATTCCCATCCATCCCTGAGTCTCTCTTAGTGAGTGCCTAAAGTAGGCCTCCGAGTCCTACCCGAAAAAAACCCGGTTGCATGCTGCCTCACTGCATCATCATCCTCAAGGGGACCCTAGTCCGAGAAAACTGACCCAACCATCTGTTGTCCATCCACACGTGAAGTCCCTCCCACCAGGACTCAGGGATGGCTAGGTCAATCTCCCTCATCCGCTGCCCTGCCCCTCGCAAAGCCAGAGGCGCCGTCTGGGACACTGGGAGGATCAATGTGCCACTCCTTCCACAATCATCCCACCACTCTGATGATCTACCAATGAGTCCCATCTAGACTCC
This sequence comes from Dipteris shenzhenensis, assembly GCF_047967505.1. Taxonomy (NCBI): domain Eukaryota; kingdom Viridiplantae; phylum Streptophyta; class Polypodiopsida; order Gleicheniales; family Dipteridaceae; genus Dipteris; species Dipteris shenzhenensis. The sequence goes on along the minus strand of NC_141607.1, from coordinate 28,609,550 downwards.
CATCCATCCCTAAGTCTCTCTTAGTGAGTGCCTAAAGTAGGCCTTCGAGTCCTACCCGAAAAAAACCCGACTGCATGTTGCATCCTCATCCTCAAGGGGACCCTAGTCCGAGAAAACTGACCCAACCATCTGCTGTCTATCCACACATGAAGTCCCTCCCACCAGGACTCAGGGATGGCTAGGTCAATCTCCCTCATCCGCTGCCCTGCCCCTCGCAAATGCGCTAAGGTGCCAAGCCTCACTTTTGCCTCCATGGGTAATCTGCTCCATCTTCCAAAGGAGCCGACAATCACTGTCCCACTGTGCCCAACCAATGTGAGTATGTTGCCTAAGCATATGCCCATCCTGATCCCTGATCTCCAGGTGCCAAATAAGGGGCTGACGCTTAAACTCCTTTCTGTAGCGGGGCTGAGCACGAATGAGGCCCCTTGCTAATCTCTGCCCGACCCTATGGAGGCTCCTCATCAAGGGGGATCCCTTCCCCGTAAGGGGGGCCTCTGAGTATAACCATCTGTGTGAATACTGCCACTGCCCCCTAGTACGTGGGGTGTTCTTAAGAAGCCCTCGTTGTAAGAGGAGGTTCCAAGGCTCTGCCCTTGGTGTGAGGCCGCACACAACCAACTTGCGCAAGAGGGCTCTACTTTGCATCTCCGGATCAATGATACCCAAGCCTCCTAATGCCTGCGGCATGATCATCGTCTGACAAGCGACCTGGGCTCTAGTATTCCTCGTGCCGTCCGATCCTACCCAAAGGAAGTTCTGAACCAACCGTCAGAGCTGCCCAATGCACCCTTTTGAAAACACCAACATAAGGCGATATACCAGGCCATGGCCCGAAGGACTTGGTTTGCCATTAAGGCACAGCCCATTAGGGAGAGTTTGGCCGAGCTCCAATAGAGAAGCTTGCGCTAAACACTCTCGAGGACCGAGGCGATCTGTTGCTCCGCTGTAATATCAATGCCCACCTGGCATCCGAGGTATCTCGCTGTCTGGCCCCGCGGTATCCAGCGTAAGCCAAAGTCGCTCCCCCACTCTCGAATCTCCTGTGTCTCCTCAGAACCTATGAAGAAACCTATGGATTTTGTCTAGTTGATCCACGCACCTGAGGCCTCACAGTAGATAGCCAAGGCTCCCTTGACTCTGTCCAAGCTTGCTGTGGTGCCCTCTACATACAAGGCCATATCAGAGTCTAGCGCTCCTCCTCCTATCTGATTGTTGGGAGCCTCAACCCTGTGAGGCCCGCCACCTGTGATCTCAAGTAGTAGCCCAAAGCCTCCGCTACAAATAAGAAGAGAAAGGGAGCAAGGGGGCAGCCCTGGCGGACCAAGCGAGAGAGAGGAAAATGCCTCGCCCGTGTGTCGATCGATAAGCATCTGACTAGAACTCACCGCATAAAGCGCAAAAACTCCTCTGATCCATCTATCTGAGAAACCCAATCTCTGCATAGTACCCTCCTGGAAAGACCACTCCATTTTGTTGTAAGTCTTCTCAAAGTCCAAGAGAAGGACGGACAATGGCTATGACTCCTCCCTGGCCCAATCCATTGCCTCCTAGAACGTGAAGATGTTGTCCAAGATGTTGCACTCTTGAACGAACCCAATCTGTGTGTCGTGGATGATATCAGTGAGATGGGGCCGTAACCACAAACTCAAGACCTTGGCGAAGATCTTGTATGCAGTATCAAGCAAAGTGATCGGTCTCCATTACCGGTTTTCTAACCTATCTCTCCCGTTCGGGATCAAACAAATCCACCCCCAGCTCAGGGACTGGTTGGGGAAGGGAGCCCGCGTCGAAGATCTCCTGGCAGGCTAGGCGGAAAGGGGTGGAGATGATCTCCCATAAGTTCTAGAAGAAGGCCGGAGTCAAGCCATCCTCGTCAGGACACTTCTAGGTCGGGAGAGCCTTGAGGGCTTCTCAAAGCTCCTCATCCGTGAAAGGCTCCTCCAGACTCCTGCACAAATCCTGCGAGACTACCGTCGGAACGCAGTCCCAAACTAGCTCACGGGCCACAAGACAAGTTGAAGTCATCCTCGCCGTCTGAAAGAGATGGCTGTAAAAACCCATGGTCAGCTCTAAAATCTCATGCGGATCAGTGTGCATAATGCCCTGTAGATCTCGTAGACACTACAACTGCATGCCTGCCGATCGGGCCCCAGTGGTTTGAAAGAATTGTGCTTCGTCATGTTGTCCCCCTGCTGTACCCACCTAGCCCGGGAGCAATGATAGGAGAACTCAGCCCGCCAAATCTCCATGTCCTGAAGCTCAAGGCGCGTGCTCTTAAACCTGCCGCTAAGCCACTAGGATCCTAGGTCCTGCTTCCTGAGCCTCTTTATGGAGGCAAGGTCTCTCCGCAGTGCCCGCTCGCACTCCTGAAGAGCCCTCCTCTGTCTAAGGGCATGAGCATGCAACTCCTCACTGCACCTCTGGATCGCATCGGCCACCCACGAAGTCCAGCCCTTGCAAGGTGCCACCTCTGCTTGCTACCGAATCTCTGCCATGACTTGCTGAATCTCCCCATCCTAAGGGAGGTCCTTTGGAATGCGGACCCCCTTTTAGGGAAGACCTCGGCAAGGCTGCTCTAAGTGGAGTACTGTTGGAGAGTGGTCTGACATCGTGGTGCGTGCCAAAATCTCGATAGAGCCCAGTCCCCGATGTAGAAGCGGTCTAGCCTCTCAAGCAGTCCATCATCTCTCCTCTGTTTGAAAGAGAAGAGGAGGTTGCTAGGTATCCTGCTGAACTCTGGCTCTCGCTACGGGTCTCTCCTCTTGCTACGGGTCTCTGCCACGAAGATGAACTTCTCCTAGGTGCTCCACTCTGCTGCTGGCATCTCAAAGAAAGAGGCACCGTCCTGCTTGTCCTCCCCAAACTCCAAGTTGTTGAGGTTTCCTCCAACAATCCAGGAGTCTACATCCGGAAGACACTCTGTCAGCCTCCCGGATGGTGGTGTCTACACGCTGGGGCATACACGTTCATGATCCCAAACCTAGACTCTCCCATCTTAACTCCCATCCAAATTGTCCATCCTGAGATAAGCTCTCCCTGATCATAAACCTCTGAAGCCACTCTTTGTGAGACCGAGATGCAGACCCCTCCGCTCCGTCCTACTGCAAGGGACCATCCTCTGGGCCTCTCCTCGGGAGGAGGTGGTGTGGCCATCTAATGTCTGATGCTAAGAACATATGCTCATGAATCAAAAGGATGTCCACTTTCCACCCTACCACTGCCCTTTGCAGCTCCTGCCGAAGGATCAGGTATTGCCGTTGACTACGAGCACTATCATGGAGCCCCAACTCACAATGGTCAAGCTCATGAGGACGAGGATGCAGAAAACAAGGCTCTCTTGTGAGTGGGTGCCTGTGCCAAAAAGACTGCCTTATGTGACTTTGCCGAGGATTTGGAGGGCGAGTAGTCCGTGTCTGTACGTCAGCGTACTAGGGTTGACACCGGCTCAATGCCGATCTTCCGTGTCCACTTCATCGTAAAGGAGATTTCCACCCTGAACAAATCTGCACACTTCTGGAGTGGTCAGTAGTATGCCTGATCAATCTTTGCCTCAAGCGGCAATCCGATAACTCCTACCGCCAAACCACAATCGGCTTCTCCTGCTTGAAGCACAGCTGAAAATTCACCTTAGCACCATGGGCGTGCCAAAGGTCCAGTCCCTGTGGCCCTATCCACTCGTCCATCATACGTGAAATCTGATATCCCAACATAGCATCAAACACCATTGGGGACCACTTCTCCAATCCTATGGAGGCGAACTCAATCTCCAAATTGGGTGTGTCTGGGAGCCCACTACGCTGATCAATCCCCCTTTCCGGGGCTGTAAGATCACAAGAGTTACCTCCAGGGGTAAGGGTAAGGGTAAGAGCCCGGAATTCCAGGGCCCCAATCTCCAAAAGTCTAGTGGTTGGGGACGCCCAAGCTGGAAATTGGGAGCTCTTGACTGGGAGGACGCGCCCCTTCCCTTTGGCTCCCCCCCCAAATGGAGAGAGGGGATGGGATACTGGGATGAGAAAGTGGAAGGGAGCACTGTCTTACCCTTGCCCGCTGGCAAGGGAGTTGAGGCAGGTCCTAGGGAGGGAAGAGAGAAGGGGGGGTTGAAGAACTCGCTAAGGAGGTAGAGGGGGGCGGAGGGGGAGGACGGGTGGTGACGATGACCATAGCAAGAGGGGCGAGGGGGGGGGGTAGCAAGAGGGGCGAGGGGGGGGGAGGAGGCGGGGGAAACTCAAGAGGAAGGGGGGGGGGAGTGGAGAGGGAGAGGGATCCGGGGGGAGAGTAGGGGCGACCACAAGCCCCCCTGCTGATTAGGCTCGTCGAGGCTCTAAATCCGCTCCTCCTCAACCACTATCAGGCTAACTTCCATAGCTTCCACCATCGCAACATCAGAGGTCCTAGGGCTCTTTGTTGATACAAGGGTGAATGCAGACGTTGGACGACCTTCGTCATGGGAGGATCACTTGATTGAAAAGTGACCCCTTTTGTTGGGGGGGGTGGGTCTCCACGTAAGGGCTCCTAGTGTTGCTCTCCGCAGGTGCCTCTCAAAATACTCTCTCTCTCTCTCTCTCTCTCTCTTTGCATCTAGCTCTCTACCTGTGGTGCTTTTGAGCCTGTTTTCTTGGTTTCGTTTTCTTTTTAACCTGGGTCCAGTCTCCTTCTGTAGGGGTCACCCAGGGGGTCTGAGACTCTTGTTTCTCCTATCTGGGGGGGTGCTGGGCCCTGGCTTGCTGACTCTGCCTGCTCTGCGGGGGTTGGGGGGGGGGGGAAGATGGGCTTTGGCCACGGGGGCAATCTCTAGCTAGGTGACCCATTTGTGGCACTAGCTTGGTAACCCAGAAATCTCCACTCGCTAGCAAAGTGTACACCCCTCAAGGGTCTCTAGGAGGATCAACTCTGGGAGAGAATCTGGGCTCTCAGCCACCAATCTGATCCTTAGGACCCCGTTGTTTGCTACCACTGATGTGGCCAAATCTGGCGGAGACTCCAACACAGTGCCAAATGCTCAACCAATGGAGGGGAGGATGGCTCTATATTCCTTTTGGAGCCCTGGGAAGCGGAGCGTAATCGAAAAACGGGGAACATGGTGTGTCGTGTTCATGTCCTCCACTGTAAAGCCATGGTACCAAGGGAAGAGGTACACCAGATGCGGGCCAAGGAGGATGGGACTCTGCTCCACAAGTGTTGAGGGGAGCTCAACTGTGTCGAGGAAGCTCAACTGTGTCGGGCAAGCTCAGCTGTGGATGAGGAAGACACCTCTTCCGTAGATGGTGACCTCCTGAATGTGGTCACCCTCTAGTGCCAAGCTCACTTGGATCTACTCTCACACCTGTCTCCTTGTGGGTGTGAGGCCCACAATTTTGCCCCACAATCGCCTTGTCCTAGAGGGACTGAACTGCTTGTTAAACTTGTTGCTTGTCAGTTGGAGAAAGGACCTTAACGGTTGTGGGATTCGAGGGTGCTGCCATAGAGCCCCTCTGGCTAGACCAAGGGTCACCACCAAGATTTTCTTTCTTCGAACAAGCGCAAAAGCTTCCGCTGCAAAGAGAGAAAAGATAAAAAACCGGGTAGGAAAACGAAGAGGAGGGGCGGGATGAGGCAGAGAGATGTCGATGGAGAAGGTGGAGAGGAGGCGGGGAGGGGAGCGGAAGAAGGCATGTTGAGGGAAGGAGGGAGAAGGTGGAAAAGGGGCGGCAAGGGATGTCATTGAGGAGGGGGCGAAGAGGCGGGGGGGAGGAGGTGGAGAAGGCGGGCAGGGAGGAGGCGGAGGGGCAACAGGGAAGGGCGAGGAGGGGAGCGGCGGGAGGCGAAGGAGATGAGGAAGGTGGGGGGCGGAAGAGATGGCGGGGGGGAGGAGATGGCGACAGGAGCGGCGGAGACGGCGAGAGGAGGCCAAAGAGAAGGCCGAGGGGCTGGCACGAGGCGAAGGAGATGAGGAAGGCAGGGGGGGTGGAAGAGATGGCGGGAGGGAAGAGATGGCAACAGGAGTGGCAGAGACGGCCGGGGGAGGCCGAACAGAAGGTGGGGGTGGCGGAAGAGAAAGCGGGGGGGAGGAAGAGATGGCGGGGGAGAGGAGGTGGCAGGGGGGTGGAGATGACGGGGGAGAGAGGGCAAGGGAGAGGTGGAGGAGGCTGCGGGAAGGAGTTGATGGCGGGGGACAGCAAGATAAGCCAGGCGAGAAGCGGGGGCAGCAGCTCACGTGGGAGCTCGGTGTTGTTTTTCTTTCTCTCTCTTTCTAGACCTCGACTTACAAAGGTATGAATCTAGCTTACTTGGTGAGTTGGTCAATGATTACTCAAATTGCATCATGTGGTTGTAAGTCTACCACAAAATCCATGGAAATACTTTGCCATTGTTCTCAAGTGTTTCCAAAGGATGCAACAATCCACTTGGCCTCAAGTGCTCAGCTTTGTGGACTTGGCATTGTTGACGATTTCGAACATATAGTTCGACTTCAACTTTAAGCTTAGGCCAAAAGAAAGTTCTTTTGACTAGATTCAAAGTTCTTTGTACCCAAGGATGTCCGATGCTATCATGACATTCAAACAAGATATAATGCCTTGTATCTCCTACATTGGGTATACAGACCTTACCCTATTGGAAAAGCATACCACTACGAGTGGAGTACTCTCATAGTTTACTTCCAAGTGGGGCATTCCCAGCTTGTACTTCATCCCAGACAATTTGGAAGAATTCCTCTTCGTGATAAAGGCATGTGAGAGAATCATACAGGTTTGAATGGATCTCAGTGAAGCAAAGTTGATTCACAATATTGAATCTACTTAAGGCATCAACTACCTTATTAGTAGAAGCCTTTCGATTAACGAATCTCGAAGTCAAATTCCTGCATCAACTCCAACTAACAAGCTTTCTAGCCCCTAAGATCAAAGGTGTTGTAGAAATACTTTAGAGAAGAGTTATCCATGTAGACCAAAAAAGTGAGCCATACAAATTATGCCTCCAATTTTTCAACGGGTGGATAACAACATACATCTCTTTTTCATGTGTTGGCCACTTGAACTATGGTTCGGTTAGTTATTTTCTCTCAAAAGCTACCACTCCAATAGCTTGGAACAAAGTATTCCAACAGCATAGTCACTAGCATTGTTTCAACAACGAATGGTTTATTTGGATCGACTATCTGTAACCCTTCTCCAGTCCTTTAGACAAATCTGGAAGGGGTAATGTTATCTTACCATAATTCCTGATGTGAGTTTGAAGGAAATTCACAAATTGAAGAAAGGATTTGACTTTGGTTATCGTTCTCGAATTGGGCCACTCACATACCTTCCTGACTTTCTCATAGCCAATACGGACACCATTCATCAAAATGACATGTCCCAAGTATGTGAGTGCCTGCAAGAACTCACATTTGCTCTCTTTACTGTAGAGCTTCTCTTTTCCAAGTATGGACAACACTATCCGCAGATAGCATCCATGCCCCTCAAGAGTCTTGCTGTAAATCAAGATGTCATCGAAAAGGGCCACCACAAACTTTCCTAGATATGAACAAAATAAATTGTTCATCATCTACTGCTGAAAGGTTGTTGGTGCATTAGTAAGTCCAAATGGTAATACCAAGAACTCACAATGTCTAAATTGTGTATGAAATGTGGTCTTAAAAACATCTTTCTCAAATATCCGTATTTGATGATAGCCCGTTCTCAAATTGATCTTAGTAAAATACCTAGCTCCACAGAGCCGATCGATGAGATCGTCCATCTGAGGTAATGGATATTTGTTCCAATCGTTACTCAATCGAGACCCTTGTAGTGTACGCGTAGACGCATACCAGAGTCTTCCTTCTTCACTGGTAACCTGGTGCGCCCCAAGGTGACTTACGAGGTCTCACTTGACCCAGCTGGAGGTATTCTTGAAGTTGCTGGGCAATTTTATCCTCCTCGATCGAACTTGTCCTATAGGGCTGCCTGAATGCAGGCTGGGAGGTAGACCCATTGGCAGTTCCTTTGGAAACACGTCTAAGTAATTAGAAAGAATGTCACATTGAGCTTCAGGTGATTCCTCACTCCAAGAGCTCCGACTAATTACGCAAGCTACCTCAGTAGCCAAGGCATAAGATTCAGCGGACTGATTTACCTCATAAATATACCAAGCAGTGGAAATTCCATCCGCACACTGGTCACCCAGCATTGACTCATCAATGTGGGCAACCAAATCCATGGCTGAAATATTATTGTGAATAGAATAGCTTGCTGCAATCTTATCCTGTTTGCTGTTTTTTCAGAACAACTTATTATTAAGATTATCAGAACTGAGACATGCTTCATATATGTGTTTGCAGAAAATGAATTTAAATTATTATCAAAACACAGTTCAGGTTTCTCTACACACTTGAAAGATTCACGGTCTTCAGATTGTAATAATTGAAGTAGAACAAAAGTATTGATCATTATACTCGTGTAAATCAAATTCAAGTTGAGAGGCAATCTTGACCATCGGTCCACAAAGATCTCCTTGAAGAGTAAACTACTTTCCATTAATTTGAAATTTTATTACATGATTTCTATAGTCAATATTTACAAAAGTGTTCTACACAAAAAACCACTCCATGCCAATCAAAAGGTCTACACAATCTAATCTTATAACATGGAACACAATCTTTTGGGTAGTCCTGAATCTCCATCTGAAGGTCTAGAACTAACTCTTTCTAAGATTCAATGGCTCCATGCATGAGATTAACGATGTAGCGATGGTTACTGGGAACCATGGGGATGTTCAGATTCTATACAAGAGAAGTCAAATAAGAGGTGAATTTGACATATCCAACCATGTGAATTTAATCATGGTACCCCAACACATCGACATTAAAATGACATTTCTCACAATTTAGATAAGAGGAAAAGACTTCAAGATGAGCAATGTGACAAGGCTTACTTGGCATACATGATTCTATGAAGTAAACAGCTGCTTTCCCTTTACCTTTTGCTCAGTTCAAAGGACAAGCGCGTGATATGTGGCCTCGTTTTGGCTTGGATTCCTCTTGTGCCAAAGTATTAGTGCAGGGTTGCTTCGCAAGAAGCCCCAACACTCCTTGTTTAAGTTAGTTTTTTTAAGCTTGGAGTTGGAGTTGCTGGCTCGACAGTTCTTTCGATTTTTATTTTCTTTGAGGCTTGCCATTTTGCGTGGCCGATGAAGATCCAACTTCCTTGTGTCCATAGGTACTATCATAGATCTTTGCAATATGGATAGCCTCCTCAAGTGTCTTTAGCTTGTTTCTTCAGATTTCATTTTGGTAATCCTTAGGTAAATTGTTCACAAAGAACAAGCCCTAGAAAAACTTAGTGATCATGCTTTGAGTGGAATCTAGCTGTACATCCTGACCTTGCCTATGTATCTTGAGCATATGCTGCCTGTATCAGATGGGTCATGGATGAAAGCAGTCAGGCATCTCTGATTTGGGAAGGAATTGAGACTAGATAGGGATCTGAAACCATCCTTGAAGAGACAATGGTAATGACCTTCGATCTCATAGTACACAAGGCATCTGAGAGCGAAGTGCTCGTCTGACTCAATATCGTGATGATCTGATAGGGTGCAGATGCGACTGCCCTCCATGTGTCCACTCAAAATGCAAAGTCAATGTGATGAGACACGGAACTGTCCGCTGATAGATTTCCTTGATGTGTGCTATGGTGGATCAATGAAGTCCTTTGTTGAAATCCGCAAGTAGTGGTCTTTGTAATAGTTGACCTTCATAGGGAGCTCTGGGGTGCCAACTAGGTCTTGAATGTATGTAACTATAAGAGATGCTATTGGATGACCTGGTTCACCTTGTGATATATGAACAAGGCGGAGGGGGCCTTGGTGTTGTAGTGCAAGGGGGTAAATATGTCTATGTTGAGCCCCAGGCTCTCAAACCACTTGCATGTACATGCATACCAGCATCTCTGGTCACCCTCGATGTTGTGCCATGGATGGGGGGGGGGAGAGAGAGAGAGAGAGAGAGAGTCTATTAATGGCCACGGGAGACCAACGGGTCTATGGGACAACAAAAAGACTCATCTAGTACATCTGCTTAGGGAGGGCACATGGCAGCTCCCAAGGAGTGCAAGAATCAACTCCGATTGTTTAGACTGCCTGCATAATAGTCTAAAACATCACATAATCAGCCATACATCAGTTTAATACTGAGAATCTTTTGGTTTGGATCTAACCTCTTTGATAATTGCTATTCCTTCATAGTATACTGCCCATTTTCCATCTTTCCTAACAGCCTTAACCTTGGCTAATTCAGTTGCCTTGTAATTCAACTGAGCTCGTGCGAGTTCCTCAGCTATCCACACCTTGGTCCCTTTCAACTTGTAAGATTGTCGGAGAAGCTTGAGTTATAAGTCTCATGATTTAAGCGTAATGATAGCATGTCCTCTAGAATGCCAAATATTAGTTGCTCCATCATCATTATCATCAACCTTCCATTCAATATTGGGCATGGCTTCCTTCATATGTGTTTTAAGTGTCAGCAAAAGAGTCTTCATATTTGTACCATCCATCAAGGAGTCCCCCTATTCTAATCTTCAATGCACTGTCACTTCTAGCTTCATGCTCTTTGATTTCTTCTTGGATTTCAGTTTTACTTGCCTTTGTGTCGACCTCTACAATCACTTTCTTCTTCATAGTTTACACTTCATTGCAAACTAGATCTTTGACGGTAGAAACAAGTTGTGATGCAGGTGGGGAGGCATTACAATTATACCAAACAGCGAAGGACCCAGGAGGTCACAACGAGTAACAAAAAGTCATTGACAAGTATTGTACCTTAGTAGAGGCAGGAACCTGAGTCATTTAAAGAAGCTGTCCAATGCAAAGAATTGAAGGATGGGAAGTCCGATTTAACTCAATTGTGACTTGTGCAAATGTGATTAGCACCAAGTGAAGTACAAAAAAACAAGAACTCTGAAGGCAGACTCAAACCAGTTTGGTGGAAAAAGGTTACAGCAGCAAGGTTGAGGGTACTGACTACTCTGAAACCTTTGCACCTATGGAAAAATTGAATACAATCATGACAGTGTGTTCTATCCTAAACCAAAACGTCTAAGTGAGGTATGTTTACCCAAAACGGTGCCTGCGAGCACTACTAAAAGCCATCCATGCCACATGGTCCTAGGGGGTGGGAACTGCATGCAATTCACTTATTGAAAGATTGAAAGTGAATGACTTGGAAATGAAATCAGATATCCAGCTGGTTCTTTGATTATTCAACAAACAACAACACTAGAGTCATGATGTCAAGAATGATCCCACAATGTCCCTCTCTATGAACTGCCCACGGTCTCGCGTAAAAACTATCCAATGCCGCTTGTATCTAAGAACCATATCGTCTTCTACAGCTGTAGGAGAGACCAGCGTATACCCTGGAGAAGTTGGATCTGAAACACTTGAATTTTGTTTTGGCCAAAATTAGGCCTCTTCCGCCATGAATATGAAGTTAATAGATCCTTGGACTAGTCCTCCTAGCTTATCCTCCAAAATCTCAAGCATGTCGAAGTCACCTCCCAAAACAAAATCCTATTGGAGGGAGACCTTTGACAGGCGGCTCCAAAAGCCAGATAATACCAGCTAAGCAAGGACCATAGTGAGCTGAATGAAAACAAATACTGCTCAGTCCTCTACAAGTACTCCTTCAGCCTCTGCAGTGATCTCAGTTTGACCGAAATGCGCACGTCTCCATACGTACCATCTGGAGACTATCTTGCTTCAATTATCAAGTTAAACTAGGCATCAGCGCCTCCTCTTTTCCTTTTGAACTTACGTACTCACCAGGAGAAGTAAGAAATCTGGAGGAGATTCAAAACAAAGTGTAGGCAGAAAACGGTTTCCAATCAATTGAGATACAATAGTGCTGCTTGACTTGTGATTCAAGATACTATGCTGATCTTAGACAAAGAACTGACGTGAGAGGAGGAAACAAACTCACCTTCTCCTGACAGACAAGAAGGTGAAACAAGAAAACAGCCTCTATGGGGGAAACTGGCTTCTAGGCTGGAAGAAAGAGGTCCAACTCAAGAAGTCTGGAATAAAAGAGCACTCCCATGAGGTTATAATCCATAAAGAACAAAGAAGCAGAGAGTCCCAGATCCCATACAAGCCACAAGGATGAAGCTAGGAAGTCGCGAGCTCTCTATCTCAGCAGCAAACTTCCAAGAGAGTGACGAGATCTGTGAGTAAAATTGATTTTAATAAAAGGTTTGTTGTATGAAGTCTTAAAAATGGGTGCAATACATTACCTGCTTGGCAGAAACTAAACATTATAATCGTGAAGAAGCACTATCATGCTCCATCCAGGCATGGTAATCTACAATATTGGAGTTTCTTTGCAACCATGCATCTTAAGCATAAATGCATAACACCAGATCATTCTTCCTGAATTCTTGCATTCTCGGTTTAGATTTTGATAGATTTATTGATTCACGATATTTGGCCTCTTTCATCATTCAATAGCAAGGAGACACAAATTTATGGGATCAACTCTAGGCACCTTTACCCCAAGGTGCTTCCTTTCAAAGGCTAAGGTAGAGCTTTATTGAAAGCCTGAGTTGATCCTTCAAATCCATTACAAAACTAGTCAGTCTTCAATATCTAAGAGTGTCATTGCAGAGATTTCACTGATCTATGATTTCCTCAATTAATCATATCACTGACTTATACATTTTCCCATGTTCCTTCATTTGCTCAACAAGGGACATAATTGTGTTGATACAAAGCATGCCTTTAAAAATGTGCCAGCACTTCAATAGTGTCTTTACATCTTGGTCTCCTTCCCTCCCTCCCTCCCTCCCTCCCTCCCTCCCTCTCTCTCTCTCTCTCTCCCTCCCTCCCTCCCTCCCTCTCTCTCTCTGACCTCTTTCATCATTCAATAGCAAGGAGACACAAATTTATGGGTCTGTCACATTTGATTCTTCATGAGATCCATTGACCATCTCTGGCCCATTTCTTTCAAGGGAGAGGGGTGAGCCTCCTCCTCAACTTCAATCTTTCCTTTATCCACTTTTTTGGGCTATTCAGCCTTTTATCTTGTTGTTCATTGTCATGTGGTTGCTTTTCTTCCTATTTGTGAGCTTGAGTGTCATTTGTCTTATCAAACACATCTCTGCTGATTCTGAGTTCTCCTCTGCATATCATAGAAGTTGTGGAAAACTCTTGCCCAAAAATTGCAGCATCTCTGGGCTAGGTGGTTTGTCTACTACCCTGGAAAAATGGGAATTCTCACAGATTTGGCATACTGTGGGACACGGATGTGCCAACGTGGGAATCCTATGCTATTACTGTGAATACTGTTGCAATGGGAAGTGTTTATTATAAACTCCAACGAGGTCTTTTTGTAGGTTCTTGCTTTGAATACAGAAAATTTGGACACATCGCATCACAATATCCTTTGGCTTTACCTCCAGAAGCTATGCCTATCCCAGGGCAAAGAAAAAATGCCCCTGGGACTTCTATACCTAAAATTAGATTAATAAACCAGCCATGGCTGTCCAGGACAAAGGAAAGGCCAAGATTAGTCCTGTTCCTAATGGTAATGGTGCAATGCCTTCTACATCTCAAGAAAAAGCTAAAGACAAATCTTCAAATGAAGGTTGGAAAACCCCAAGGAAAATTATCATAGTTAGAAGGGCACTTCCACCTCCTACATGGACTGGTGCATCCTCCAATGGTCATTCATCTTGTAGACCATGAAAGCATTACGATTTGGGAAAAAATGTAGTGTATTATTTATTGTCTCTATTGCGATAGTAAAGCTGCTGGCATTCTCTCTGGTGATCTTACTCATGAATGGACTCTTTCTTGTTTTGTACATCAAGGTTTCCCTGTTAGTGCTTTGCTATATTCCATAGCTGCTCATCCAATGCTTCAATACATTGATCATTTGGAATCTACAAGTTCTCAGCATGGTTTACAGATACATGGAAGTAGGCCACTGATTGCCCAAGCTTATGCTGATGATTCCTTCTTCACTCCTTAGAATACTAAGAGGGATCTTTCGTGCCGTATGTGTGCCTTATCTTTATATGGTTTGGCAGCTGATCTGCAGATAAATTTCCAAAAGTCTAAGATTCTCCCATGTATGTGAGATATTGGCATCATATTTTATGGCTTGGGAAGATTGTTTCACCTACATAGTTAGCTTGTCATCTTGGCTACCCCTTGGCGTGGAACTCTCAGCCACACCAAATGGACTGGGTGCTCATAAAGCTAAAACATAAATGGCAATACTAGAATTTGGCTACTTGGCCATTGCATGTCTGTTTTCACATTGTCCAATCTATCTTGGTCGCCTATATACAGTTTTATTTTCCTTTAATGATGTTGGCTAAGCAAGGCATCTCTAGTTTCATGTCTAATACTATGGAGATTTTCTAGAGATCACATCATGGCTGTAAAGCTGTCCGGTTACCTTTAGTGGAGCATCATTTGCTTGTCGAAGATGCATGGAGGATTGAATATCTTGAATATATATTTTTTTCCCAAAATATTACTTCATAAAGTATGAATGAAAACCGCAAGAGCAAGCTCTAATGCGGGAGTACATCATGCCATGCATGAGAAAAAACCCAAAACGAGCTAACAAAAATCCAAGGTGAATATCCTGAATATTCATGTGCATGTTCTGGCAAATAATGGGAAAATGATACTTCAGTTTATGCAAGGTGATCAGCGATGGGTGTATTTGATGTGGCACTTGCTTTTGCATTTGTCCATGGATGGTTTTGGTCACTGGTAGCCTCCTTGGTGGGACTTTCTCCTTGGTTATATTTATGGCAGGGTTAAGGGCTGTCCTTTTGTACATACTCACACATCTTGAATAGAAGGGCACGGATGTTCTTAATGGAAACTCTTTGCGGGCAGAGTGCTTTCATTGGTCAAAGGTCTTTGCACATCCTTTGGCCCTACATGAGCTCCATTTTATTTGTTGTGGGTGATTTGTTAGATGTTGATGGTGTGGTGTTATCTTTCGTTGTAGTAGCTAAGAATTTTGGTTTGGGACAGCATTATAGACCGCTCTGGCACATATTGTCATAGACGCTTCATGATTTTCAGCCAGTACACGCCTTGAGATTGTAGACCGCCTCAAAACTGGGTCCTTCAATCAGATGATCTTGCTTGTCGTTTGCTTTGCTGTTGGTAGATGTGAAAGTTGCAACCTTGTATAAGGTTTTGCTACCTCCGCCTTGGATTTCTGCTCATGCAAATCACATCTGGTCTATGACTCGTACTTCTTGGTGGTGGAGAAAAAGGTTGTAACAAATTTGGGATTGCAAAATTCTTCTTTGTGAATAACTTTTCTTCTACCGAGTTTTTCTTGGGGACACCTCTTGGCACGCATACATATTACTCTGGATATTTGTCACTTATGTTTGTTTTCTGGGAATCAATGCCTCATCTTTTTGGCATTGCCCTGAGACTCATGATTTCTTGTTTTTTCTGCAATAACAACTTCAGGCACACTTCTCTGGTGCTTGGTTTGGCAAGCTTTCTAGTTGTTTGGGTTTCACCTTGTTCGCTAGGTGCATGATCTTTTCTTTACATGGGTACGCTATTGGGCATTATGGACTCTATGGAAGGATCGAAACCATTGGGTCTTTGGTAATCCATACCTTGCCAAGTATCCCTCCTTCTAGGCATCTTTGTGGGCAATCGTTCTTTGACTGTCTACATGCTCGAGACTTGGACTATTCTACTTACTTGTCATACAATGAGATTTTCTGATTTGTAGTAGCATATTCCCTCCTTGGGGAATGTTTTTTGTAATATGATAGCATATGGATTTCACCAAAAGAGTCTCTCTCTCTCTCTCTCTCTCTCTCTCTATGTATGTGTGTGTGTGTGTGTGTGTGTGTGTGTGGACCTAGTACGGTTGGAGCACACAGACATATTGCTTCAGCTGTTTGTCACAGATGCTCGCACTCTACTGAATCAGTGCTTCATATCTTTTGGTCCTGTCCAAACACTTCTGATCTTATTGCTCTCATCAACAGAGGCTTCGACAGCGATTTCCTACTGTTACTTTTGGCAGATTTTTCTGGTTGTTTGGATTTCATCCCCAGAGACAGGGTTTTGATTTATTTTTTGTATGGGTGCGATATTGGACCCTATGGACTTTATGGATGGATAGAAATCATAGAGTCTTTGGTGATCTACTATTTTCATCCTTTCTTTTCTTCAAACGATCTCTGCAACAATCATTCTACGATTGTTTTCAGACTCGTTTGATTGATCAGGATGTGTATACAGCTTATACTGAGATCTTTTGTTGAGTAGTAGCTACTTCGTTTTTTGAAGCAGCTATGAATGTAATTATTCCATAGAAATAAAAGATTTCTTCTCACAAAAAAAAAGTGTGTGTGTGGACCTATCACCCTTATGTCAGTCATTTACAAAGTCACTAAAAAAATGATTGTCGATCGGCTAAAGGGGTTTCTACATGATGGGTTGCATTTTGCCCAATATGGCTTTGTCTGGCGTAGGCATATCACAGATAACATTGCTAATGCCTATGTTGGAATTGAATATGCCAAATACACGCAGCAAGATGTTTTATTATTGCAAGTTGATATTGCCAAAGCCTTTGACACGGTTAAATGGGATTTTATTTCATCGACTATGCACGCATTGGGATTTGGCACAAAAATGCAGCAAGTTATCACTTGGCTATATCAAGATAGTAAAGCTGCCTGCATACTTTCAAGGGATATTTCTACATCCTGGACTCTTGGCTGTTCTGTTAGGCAAGAATGTCCCCTAAGTGCCTTACTTTTTGCAATAGCCACTCATCCGATGCTTCAATATGTGGACCACCTTTTGGACACTGACCAGTTGCATGGTTTGGAGATTACTGGCAGTCGCAGCATGATCGCTCAAGCATATGCTGATGATTCATTCTTTACTCCAAAAAATACTCGGAGTGATCTATCCATGATTATGCAGGCTCTTTCTACATATGGATTGGCTGCTGGTCTTCGGGTCAATTTTTAGAAATCAAAATTGTTGCCGTTGCATGAACAGGAATGGCACAGTCTTCTGTGGCCTGGGGAAATTGTCCCCGCCTCTCAATTTATTCGACATCTCGGCTATCCTCTAGGCTGGGAACTCACCCGTTCCCAACAAACTGATTGGGTGTTGACAAAGTTGAGGGCAAAACTTGAATATTGGAAGCTTGCAACTTGGCCACTACATGTTCGTTTGTGAATTGCACAATCCATTTTGATAGCATACATACAGTTTTATCTGCCTCTCATTATGTTCACTAAGGCAGAGCTGAACTCCTTTATGTCAGCTATCATGGAAATTTTCTGGTGTGCTAAAAATGGCAATAAAAGTCTCAGATTACTCTCTATGCATCGTCTCTGTTCTCCAAAGATGCACGGGGGTCTGAACATTCTCAATATTCACATGCATTTACTTGCTCACAGAGGAAAAATGATGTTGCAGTTTATGCAAGGAGATCAGCCGTGGGCTTTAATGATCCACTCTCTCTTATCACATATTCATACTTCTGTATTTGGGCATTGGCAGCCCACTCCGTGGGATTTCATATTTGGCTCTATCCAAGGCAAGATCAGAGGCTGCTCTTTTGTTTCTCGCCTCCTTCTTAATTGGAAACATATCTTATCCCACTTGGAATGGCATGGCCGAGACTCTTTGTCGGGAAACTCCTTGAGGGCTGAGAATATTTATTGGTCTAAAGTATCCCACTTGGAATGGCATGGCCGAGACTCTTTGTCGGGAAACTCCTTGAGGGCTGAGAATATTTATTGGTCTAAAGTATTCCACCCTTCTTTGGCCATTCAAGAACCAAGACGTTCTTACTTTCTCTCCTTCAAAGGCATCACTTATGTGGCAGATGTACTTCAGGATGATGGCACACTTTTATCCTTTTCCATGGCTGCCAGCAAATACGGTTTGGGAGCTCATTATCGTCCTCTCTGGCATCGGATTTCAGCAATGCTTCAACCGTTTTTGCCAGTACCTCGCATGGAACTTCAGAACAGGCTTGAGGATTGGATTTTACGCTCTTCTTACTCTTCAGCCTGTCCCTTGAAGTTCTCACATATTACAGTGCCATCACTATATAAAGTGCTATTACTTCCGCCTTGGATTTCTGACAGAGCAAATACTGTTTGGCATATGGATCGCCCACTAAAGTGGTGGAGCAAGAGGCTGCGTCTCCTTTGGCATTACAACGTCCCTCTTCGACAACAGCTTTTTCTTTGGCGAGTCCTGCTTGGCATTTTTCCATCTGGCCAGCTACTTGCACATAGACATATTGCTCCGGCTGTTTGCCACAGATGCTTACACCCCACTGAATCTGTGCTACACATTTTTTGGTTCTGTTCACATACTTGCACCTTTATCGCTCTCATCCGACAGAGGCTTCGAGCGAGATTTCCTACTGCTACTTTTGGCAGGCTTTTTTGGTTGTTTGGTTTTCATCCACTGAGACAGGGTTTTGATTTGTTTTTTATATGGGTACGCTACTGGGCACAATGGACTTTATGGATGGACAGAAATCTTTAGAGTCTTTGGTGATCCCCTTTTTTCATCCTTTATCTTTTTCAAACGATTTCTGCAGCAATCATTTTATGATTGTGTTCAGACTCGTTTGATTGATCAGGATATGTATACAGCTTATACTGAGATCTTTAGTTGAGTAATAGTTACTTCAGTTTCGAAGTAACTATGAATGTAATTATTTTACAGCAATAAAAGATTTCTTCACAAAAAAAAAAAAGTGTGTGTATGTGTGTGTGTATGTGCACACACACATTATGGATGAATCTACACCTTGACATGCCACTGGGTGATTTTCCACCCCTCTACAGTAGATTATTGCATGTCCATCAGGCTTATTTCTGACATCGCTATTTCCAGCAAATGATCAGACTTGCAATTCATCCCTTGCCTTTGCATGCCCAGGAGGACATGAATTATGTTTGGGACAGCTTTGTCTCTCGTATACAGAATGTCATTAGGGAGTATGGGAACTGGCATATGACTAAATGGAGGAATGAGGTTAAATGGGCAAAAAGGATAGCACAACAATTGACTGAATTTTCACATTTAAGGCCTCTCTATGAATCAGCAAATGATTCCCTTTCACATGCTCGGATTAAATTGACTGCTAATGATCAGAGGAAATTGCACAAATGGCATATTAGAGCAAGAATGAAGCCCCTCATGGATAAGGGCTGCTCATCAAAAGCCTTTTTCCAGGGCCTGCATGCTACTCGAAAGAAAAACTCATGTCTAAGCGTAAGGAAGCTAGATGGCTCTTGGACGCACTCTTTCTCTGATCTCCAAGATGAATGCCAAAATTATTTCCAGAAATTATTCTTTGCTCCTGGTTCCCCATCAAATCAAATGACTGATGCGAGGACTGAATTCCTCCAATATGTTTCTGAAATAGTGGAAATGGATGATGCTCTTACCTTGGAGAGACCTTTTACTGATACATAACTTGATAATGCCTTGTTCCACCTCGGCAAATACAAGTCCCCTGGCTGGGATGGCCTTACGGTGGAATTTTATATTTCTTTTTGGGATGATTTGAAAGATGTCATTTTGCAAATGATCAATGTTGCCTGGCAAGAAAATCAGTTGCTGCACTCTTGGAAGCATGGCATAGTCAAACTTGTGCCCAAAAAACATCTGTGTGACCATATGTCAGATTGGAGGCCTATTACTTTGATGCCTGTAGTTTACAAACTCATTGCCAAAATGATTGTGTATAGGCTTCACGGGATACTGAATGCGGGCCTTCATCCTCATCAGTATGGGTTTGTGCCGAGAAGACAAATCCATGACAATATCTCCAATGCATTGACTACAATTGAATATGCTAAGTACTCTCATCAAGATGTGCTCATATTGCAGGTAGATATTGCTAAGGCATTTGACACTGTTCAATGGGATTTTATATCTCAAATCATGACAAAGTTGGGCTTTGGTCCAAAGATAGCAAATGCAGTTTATTGGCTTTATTCTGGCTCTACTTCTCAGTGCATTCCTGGGGGTCATCTATCTCGGTCATGGACATTGGGTTGATCAGTTAGACAGGGCTGCCCTCTTAGTGCTCTCTTCTATGCCATTGCGACCCATCCCCTCCTAATGTATCTTGATCATCTTACAAATACAGGACAGATGACTGGTCTTAAAATTCCTGGGGCTGCATCTTTTTTGGCACAAGCATATGCTGATGATTCTCCCGCTGCCAATCCATACAATGATAGAGTGGTCATAAGCATGTGAACTTCCCGGGGAGAATTTTGTGGCATTTGACAAATCTAAATTGCTTCCCCTGAAACAATGTGATTGGCATTCTATTCTTTGGCCAGGTCAGGTGGTGCATTCCAAAGATGTAGTCAGACATTTGGGATATCCTATAGGATGGCACATCACCAGGAAGCAGCAGTTAAAATGGATCTTCCAAAGACTTCAACATAAACTGCAATACTGGAAAATTTCTACTTGGCCACTTCATGTCAGGCTCAGAATAGTACAGTCCATTGTAATGTCCTATGTCCAGTTCTTTTTTGCTTTGCTGCATTGGTCCTCCAGAGATATTTTAGCCTTTATGTCTCAAGCTATGGAGATGTTATGGACGACAAAAACTGCTGTGAAAGCATTGAGACTGATGAAGATGGAAATGGTGTGCTCTCCTAGGATGCATGGTGGACTAAATATCCTCAATATAAGATATCATGTACTTGCAAGGAAGGCGACTATGCTCCAAACTTTTTTCCACCAACAACAGCCATGGACTTGTATGATAGCATCCATGTGTGTCAACATGAGGACTTTTGCTTATGGTCATTGGACTACAGATCATTGGGAGGTTGTCATTGGGAGATTCATAGGGAAGATACCTGGCTGTCCTTTCTCTAATGCTCTGATACTTGACTGGAAACAAGTACTTTCTAAGGTCAAATGGGCTCCTGACAATTGCTCGGGGACAAACTCAATGAGGAAAGAAAGTATTCATTGGAGTGCCATCTTTGACATTCCACTTGCTTTACAAGAACCTGTTCGGGAATACAATCTCATGAAATTGGGAATTAGATATAAACATGATGTGTTAGATAATCAGGGCTATGTCTTATCCTTTCCTCAGGCCACTGCTTCCTATGCATTGGGAATGCACCATAGGTTGAGATGGAAGAAAATTGCTGATTTGTTACATCCTTTTCTACATGTTCCCCCTGTGGCTGACACAGACAGGCTTATGGATTGGCGATTGCAACCCTCTACTACATGCTCTCATCCTGTTCCTCTGCCTGCCCTGACCTCCATCAAAGCCTACAGGCTTCTTCAGCCTGCTCCATGGATTCAACAATATGCTAATACTCTGTGGCATATCAGAAAGCCCCTCTCATGGTGGCGGAAGAATCTCCGGATATTATGAAAGTGTAAAATGCCTTTGAAACAAAGACTTTTTCTTTGGAGATGCATGACAGGCACATTTTCAGTGGGAGTCACACTTGCCAAACGTCGCATTGCACCAACCACATGCTTAAGATGTCAAGCTCCTTCATAGATTGTCCCTCATTTGCTTTGGGAGTGCCCGTGCTCCATGAACCTCCTAGGGAGAATTTCAGATCATCTTCGGCTCCGTTTCCCGAGTCACAAATTTGGGAAACATTTTTGGCTATTTGGCAGATTTATGAGGTCTTTGTCTCAATACTCACTATTTCTTTCTTGGGTGAGATATTGGGCTCTTTGGACAATCTGGAGTGAGCATAATTTGGCATACTTGGTTCGGCTGATTCACAAGTCATATGAATCTTTCCGAGCCTCATTGGGGCAATCCTTATATGATGCCTGCCATGAGGGTGATATAGATTCTTCTTGCATAGAGCTTTTCTTTTTATGTTTCTGATCTTTGGGATACTCTCCTTTTTGGAGACTTCCCATCTTGTAAATTTATGAGCATATAAATACAGCACTGGATATTACTAAAAAAAAAGTGTGTGTGTGTGTGTATGTGTGTGTGTGTGTGTGTGTGCGTGTGTGGCAACTGATTTTCTTGCCATGCATTATTGATCATTTGCAAGAGGACTTCTTTCAAATCATCCCAAAAGGAAATATAAAATTCCACCGTAAGGCCATCCCAGCCAGGGGACTTGTATTTACTGAGGTGGAACAATGCATTATCAAGTTTTGTGTCAGTAAAAGGTCTCTCCAAGATAAGAGCATCATCCATTTCCACTATTTCAGAAACATATTGGAGGAATTCAGTCCTAGCATCAGTCATTTGATTTGATGGGGAACCAGGAGCAGAGAACAATTTCTGGAAGTAGTTTTGGCATTCATCTTGGAGATCAGAGAAAGAGTGTGTCCAAGAGCCATCGAGCTTCCTTACCCTTAGACATGAGTTTTTCTTTCGAGTAGCATGCAGGCCTTGGAAAAAGGCTTTTGATGAGCAGCCCTTATCCATGAGGGGCTTCATTCTTGCCCTGATCTGCCATTTGTGCAATTTCCTCTGATCATTAATAGTCAATTTAATCTAAGCATGTGAGAGGGTATCATTTTCTGAATCAGAGAGAGGCCTTAACTGAGAAAATTCAGTCAATTGTTGTGCTGTCCTTTTTGCCTATTTAACCTCATTCCTCCATTCAGTCATATGCCATTTGCCATACTCTAAGCTCTCTCCATCCCTCCATCCATTGCTCTTGGACTCTCCATCCCGTTTTCCTCGGACCTGTCACCTCCATCCTTCTCTCTCCATCCTCTTCATCCTTTGCTCCATCTTCTCCATCCTTGGCAGCCTGCTCTCCATCCCTCCATCCTCCTTCTCTCCATCCTCTCTTTAATCTTACCTGTAACCTCTCCATCCTCCTCCTCTCCATCCTCCTTCACTTCTACCTCTGATCCTCCAGGCTCCTTTCACCTCTCCATCCTCTTTTACCTTTGAGCTCTCCATCCTCCTTCTACCTCTCCATTCTTTCTCACTTGTGACCTCTCCATTCTTCTTCTCACCTCTCCATCCTCCTCAATGCCGAGAGATGCTTATTGGGTCCATGTCTCCCTCCTGGATAGTTATAAAGGAGGCGGGGGCTCCAAGAAGTGGAGATGCAACTATTGCGGCATAAGCAAAACGGGGTCTGTCACACGGGTGAAAGACCATCTAACAGGTGTTCCCAGCAAGGATGTAGGACCTTGTGAGTTCGTGCCTACTTCAGTTAAAGGTGGCCTAACAGAATGGAAGCGTGTGCGTATCGTAGCCTTGGCTGCAAAAAGTGGAGGAAAAGGGCTATAAGATGAAGAAGAGGCTGCTGACACTGAGCCATTGGATGACGCCAGCACATTGGGTTCTGCAAAGAGAAGTAGAGGGGCATCAACTACATCGAGCGCGGGTCCTAGTGCTACAAGAACAGCCTTGTCA
This sequence comes from Dipteris shenzhenensis, assembly GCF_047967505.1. Lineage (NCBI taxonomy): Eukaryota > Viridiplantae > Streptophyta > Polypodiopsida > Gleicheniales > Dipteridaceae > Dipteris > Dipteris shenzhenensis. Next base: position 28,586,155 of record NC_141607.1, on the reverse strand, counting down.
CATGGATCAACTAGTGTGGATGCTAGTGCGGGAAAAAGAGGATCACTGCAAAGGTCTAGCATTCAAGCACGCTTGCAAAAGCAAGCAGTGAAGGAGGCCACTAGTGATCTCACAAAGCTCTTCATACAGTGTGCAATACCCTTTCATGTGGCGAAGACTACACGATGGAGGAAGGCCATGAGAGCCGTAAGCCGCATTGGGTATGAATGGGAAGGGCCTACATATGAGGCCTTGTGGACAAGAGAGCTAAGAAGAGAGAGGGAATGTGTGGAAGACCAAATGAAGCCCTTGAAAGAGACTTGGAAAAAATATGGATGCACACTCTTATGCAATGGATGGTCAGATGCACGCAAGAGGAATGTGTACAATATTTTCGTGTCTTCTTGCAAGGGTGCCATGTTAGAAGATGAGTTCCCTAAGATTGTGTGGACACCCTGTGCCTCACATTGCCTTGATCTTTTGATGGAGGACCTAGGGAAGATACCTTGGATTGATGACATCTTCTCCACGGCCCGCAGTATCGTGAAGTTTGTCACGAAGAGACCCAAAGTCCTCAGCATCTTTCGGGCTTACAGTGACCTTGAGCTATTGAAACCTCCAGCCACAAGGTTTGCTTACATGTTCATAGTGGTGGAGAGGCTTGTGCGAGTGCGCCAGGGCTTGTTGCACACGGTTGTGTCTCGGGAGTGGGGAGATTGGGATGATAGAGGCCAAGCAAAGTCTATCAAATTTTTTCGCATGATCATGGATGAGTCTTGGTGGAATCAGGCGGAGGCATTAATCAAATCGATTAATCCTATTTACACGGTGCTTCGCATCACGGACATGGAGGGAAGCACATTAGGGCTCTTGTACGAGTTTATGGACAAGATTGGAGAGGCCCTCAACAGAAACACTTCCCTATCGCCTGATAAGTAAGGACTTTTTACTTTTGTAATATGTATAATTATTGCAGTTACTAAATTGCAAATTGCAATTTGTTATCATGAAGCCTGGAATTTTCAAATATATATTATGTATGTACTATTATCTATAGTCTATGAATTTTGCATGCATAATGCATTCTAATTTCTTGTGGCATGATTTAGGGTTGAGTCCATCCGTGCTATATGGAATAAGCGGTGGAATTGGTTCCACCGCCCAATCCATGCGGTGGCACATGTATTGCATCCGCTCTGGCGCAGTCAAGAGCAATATGAGAATGACGAGTTGGAGGAGGGGATGCAACAGTATCTACAAAATTGGACGGGTGATGACTTGGAGATGCAACGAAGAATGGAGGATGAACTTCTATTGTTCCGCAATCACAGCCTCTCCTTTGGTCGACCTACGGCTAGGCTCCGAGAGACACAATTGCAACCTGTCTCCTGGTGGGAGAAATATGGCAATTGTACTCCTACTTTGGTAAGAGTCTAAGAGACAAGTTCCAACGCCACTAGTTAGAGCTTAGTCGTTAAGTAATTTGAAGTTTTATCTACTACAAATATGTTTAAAGTTATCAAGTTCCTGATACTTGTCTCTGCTTAATTGGCTTATGGCAGAAACGCCTTGCTATACGTGTTCTCTCACAGGACTGCAATTCCGGTCCTTGTGAGAGGAACTCGAGCACTTGGGCCCTCTTTCACACAAAGAAGAGGAACAGATTGAGCACAGCTCAATTGGAGCGGTTGATGTTTTGTCATTGCAACCTCCGTCTCCTTGAGTTCGCCGCCGGCTGCCCCGAACCTCGCCAAGTGAATGTAGACAAGGTGGATGTGGAGAAGATGAAGCCCATACCAGATATCCCACGGGAGGTGCTGGACATATACACCATGTTGTATGAGGAGCTGTCAGCACCAGCACACCACACACGATCATACACTCAACCATCTGGAGATGGTGCTAGTACTTCAGTTGCACCCGATGGTCCTGATCCTGATGTTGATGATTCTTCTTCAGACAATGACACAGATGCCTCAAGCTTATCTGAGGACGCAGAGGATGACGATGACGAGGAGTCCATGGATGATGCAGATGATCAGTAGTCCTGCCTCATGATACATGTTGATTTCAGATTATTGAAGCATCATTCAAGGATTTAGAATCATAGAGGCATGAATGATGCATTGATGCTTGAAGGCTGAAGCTTCAAGTATAGATAATTGTAATTTGTATTATGTATGATTTGCACTCTATTGATAATTATATTATGTATAAAAAATAAATTTTTATACATAAATTGTATCATATTGCCGTTTCTTCTGTTTCCGTTTTGGCGGGGCCCGGAAACTCCGTTTCTTCCGTTTCTTTCGTTTCCGTTTCGGCTGGTAACTATGGCTGCAAGGGGCTGAGTACGAGGTGGAAAAGAAACCAGAGGAGCTCTAGAGAGGTGGCTGATAGCACCGGACCATAGGCAGCCTGAATGCGGGCCTTCATCCTCATCAGTATGGGTTTGTGCCGCGAAGACAAATCCATGACAATATCTCCAATGCATTGACTGCAATTGAATATGCTAAGTACTCGCGTCAAGATGTGCTCATATTGCAGGTAGATATTGCTAAGGCATTTGACACTGTTCAATGGGATTTTATCTCTCAAATCATGACAAAGTTGGGCTTTGGTCCCAAGATAGCAAATGCAGTTTACTGGCTTTATTCTGGCTCTACTTCTCAATGCAATCTTGGGGGTCATCTGTCTCGGTCATGGACAATGGGTCGATCAGTTAGACAGGGCTGCCCTCTTAGTGCTCTCTTCTATGCCATTGCGACCCATCCCCTCTTAATGTATCTTGATCATCTTACAAACACAGGACAGATGACTGGTTTAAAATCCCTGGGGCTGCATCTTTTTTGGCACAAGCATATGCTGATGATTCCTTCTTTATGCCACAGAATTCTCCCCGGGAAGCTCACATGCTTATGACCACCCTATCATTGTATGGATTGGCAGCGGGATTGCATGTCAATTTTGACAAATCTAAATTACTTCCCCTAAAACAATGTGACTGGCATTCTATTCTTTGGCCAGGTCAGGTGGTGCATTCCAAAGATGATGTAGTCAGGCATTTGGGATATCCTATAGGATGGCATATCACCAGGAAGCAGCAGTTAAAATGGATCTTCCAAAGACTTCAACATAAACTGGAATACTGGAAAATTTCTACTTGGCCACTTCATGTCAGGCTCAGAATAGTACAGTCCATTGTAATGTCCTATGTCCAGTTCTTTTTGCCTTTGCTGCATTGGTCCTTCAGAGATATTTCAGCCTTTATGTCTCAAGCTATGGAGATGTTATGGAGGACAAAAACTGTTGTGAAAGCATTGAGACTGATGAAGATGGAAATGGTGTGCTCTCCTAGGATGCATGGTGGACTTAATGTCCTCAATATAAGATATCATGTACTTGCAAGGAAGGCGACTATGCTCCATACTTTTTTCCGCCAACAACAGCCATGGACTTGTATGATAGCATCCATGTGTGTCAACATGAGGACTTTCGCTTATGGTCATTGGACTACTGATCATTGGGAGGTTGTCATTGGGAGATTTGTAGGGAAGATACCTGGCTGTCCTTTCTCTAATGCTCTAATACTTGACTGGAAACAAGTTCTTTCTAAGGTCAAATGGGCTCTTGATAATTGCTCGGGGACAAACTCAATGAGGAACGAAAGTATTCATTGGAGTGCCATCTTTGACATTTCACTCGCTTTACAGGAACCTATTCGGGCATACAATCTCATGAAATTGGGAATTAGATACATACATGATCTGGTAGATAATCAGGGCTATGTCTTATCTTTTCCTCAGGCCATTGCTTCCTATGCATTGGGAATGCACCATAGGTCGATATGGAAGAAAATTGCTGATTTGTTACATCCTTTTCTACCTGTTCCTCCTGTGGCTGACATAGACAGGCTTATGGATTGGCAATTGCAACCCTCTGCTACATGCTCTCATCCTGTTCCTCTGCCTGCCTTGACCTCCATCAAAGCCTACAGGCTTCTTCAGCCTGCTCCATGGATTTAGCAATATGCTAATACTCTGTGGCATATCAAGAAGCCCCTCTCATGGTGGCGGAAGAATCTCCGGATATTATGAAAGTGTAAAATGCCTTTGAAACAAAGACTTTTTCTTTGGAGATGCATGACAGGCACATTGTCAGTGGGAGTCACACTTGCCAAACGTCGCATTGCACCATCCACATGTTTAAGATGTTTAGCTCCTTCAGAGACTGTCCCTCATTTTTTTTGGCAGTGCCCGTGTTCTAGGAACCTCCTCGGGAGAATTTCAAATCATCTTCGGCTCCGTTTCCCAAGTCACAGATTTGGGAAACATTTTTGGCTATTTGGCAGATTTATGAGGTCTTTGTCTCAATACTCACTATTTCTCTCTTGGGTGAGATATTGGGCTCTTTGGACAATCGGGAGTGAGCATAATTTGGCATACTTGGGTCGGCAGATTCACAAGTCATATGAATCTTTCCGAGCCTCATTGCGGCAATCCTTATATGATGCCTGCCATGAGGGTGATATAGATGCTTCTTGCATAGAGCTTTTCTTTTTATGTTTCTGATCTTTGGGATACTCTTCATTTTGGAGACTTCCCATCTTGTAAATTTATGAGCATATAAATACATTGCACTCGATATTACTAAAAAAAAAGTGTGTGTGCGTGTGTGTGTGTGTGTGTGTGTGAGTGTCTGTGACGAGCGACCTCTGCTGTTCAGCCTCGTCAAGATTTTTGTACAGCGTTTGCACGCTGTTCGTACGCCCGTACAAACAGATAGGTTAGGTGTGACGTACCTCCGCACAGTTCTGAACGCAGTTCCGTTCCCGTCTGCATCGCTGTACAGTTTTCAGGAAGACCACGTTTCGTACGTCCAGCCCCGTCTGCATCTCCGTACAATCCCGTCTGCATCTCTGTACAGTCCCCGTCTGCATCTCCATACAGTCCCGTCTGCATCTCCGTACAGTCCCCGTCTCCATCTCCGTACAATCCCGTCTCCATCTCCGTACAATCACGTTTGTTGTTTCTGTACTTTTCCGTACAGTCCTGTGTCTGTACGCTCTTTTTTTCCTTTTTGTCTTGTCGTAGCTCAATCATGTCTTCAAGTTTGGATGTTTGTACATATGCTCGAAAAGAAAGACCTGCAGATGCTAAGCGGCGCCTATCAGAGCCTGCATCACACGATGATGAACTAACTATGGAAGCTCAGTACGTGTTTGACACCCTTAAGGATGACTTTCAGCAGTCACAACAGGAATGGGGCAAACCAGTTCCAGAGGTCACGTACAAATTGAAATTGTCGTCCCTCGTGAATCCTCTCAGGAAGTTGTCTCAAACTGCGGTTATAACTTTCTTTCCAGGAAGAATCCCAGCGGCTAGTGATGTCGCGCAGTGGATTAAGTCCATCCTTGGAGGATGCTTTGTAGAGGGAGTGTATTTTGCTTCCAGAGGCTTTTATGAGATGCATTTATCAGATGCTTCGTGCAAGCAGAGGCTTCTCGAGTTCTCTCCCCTATTTTACGGGAAGCAGATGGTACATGCTATGCCCTGGTCCCCAAACAAGGATTATCAAAGTCTTATACCACATCATTGTCCTGTATGGGTTGAGGTCGTTAACTTCACGGACTATATGCGTGAAGAGTTGCCTGGCCTGGCTGCTTCTTTGGGACAAGTCATTTGTCCTCCACGCCCCATGGGAAACCGTAACAGGTTCTGCATTCTCTGGGACGCTGATACACCTACCCCTCCTTCTATTGTAGTGGAAGTTGAGGGAGTGCAATTGGGAAAAAAGTATTTTGAATTGAAATGGGGCGTGTTTGTAGGAGCTTGTTTTGCCTGCCACAAGTTTGGGCATCTAGCCTCTGAATGCCCAATGGTTCTGCATCAGCCCCCTCCCAATGCCTTGCCGCCCGAGACACGGGAAATGAATGAGAATTTACAAGCTAAGATAGCAAATAGAAATGGAGCAAAGAATGCCAAACCAATCAATCAGGTGCAGCAGTCACTTGCTGGAAAAGGAAAAGATAAAGGAAAAGAGAAGACGAAGGAATTTGCGGGGATTGATCAGGATGGTTTTCAACAACCTAAGAAGGTGGTTGTATTAAAGCAATGCCCCCTTCAATCTTGTCAATGGGATGCTTCTTCTCCCTCACCCGGACAGGCTTCTACTTCAGCTCCTACCCTTCAAAATTAGGTGGGGGTATTGAAGAAGGGCATCCCCATATGTGATTGAGAAGAGGGGGAATATGCTATGTCTTTCATGGATCATGAAGGAATGCAGCCCATGCAGGCAGAGGCTTTGCCTCTCTGATGTCTTGTTTTATTCTGATACCTTGCTGTACATACCTCTTTTATGCCTCAAACACTTAAGTGCTTTACATACAATGTACAGAGCCTCTGCAATGTCTCCAAGTGGAGGCTTTTATGGAATTATGTACATAAAATGCAGCCAGATATTGTTTGCTTGCAAGAACTAAGGCTTTACTGGTTAAGCCTTCTTTTACTGCTCCGAAGCATTACTGGAGGAAGGTAGAAAAACCACAGGTTAATCTTCTCTTGCTGAAGAAGTTTAGGATCCGACTCCTGTTGAGCATCATCAGCCTCCTCCTTCTCTAGATATGGATGTGCCCCTTGCAGAGGAGATCATGCAGGATGTTGCACGTGCTCTTTCTCAGGTTGATCCTCGAAGTGAAGCTGAAATGCCGAGTCCTGCTTTATCAGATGCAACTCTTTCGTCGGAGGATACAGATGTTGATCTAGCTCCTTTGCCTTTGATGCCTGTGCCAGAGTCTTCTGTTCGGGATGCAGAAGTGCCTTTTTTATTGGAATCTTTTCATCCCATGTTACAACAGGTTTTTGACCTGTGATTTAGAAATTTTGGGTACCAACCTATATCAAGAAGAATCACAAGGGCAAAAAACAGCTGGTTTTTATTGATGATGTGGTTTCATCACTGCATCAGTTTTTACAGAGCAATAATTTGAAGCTAGAGGATGTTGTGTTTGATCCTCCTCCAGCTTGATATGTAACTTTTTACTTGGCTGCCTCATGACTTTTGCTGTGAGGCTTTACGTGTAATTTTTTTTCTTGTACTTATTGGTGGGTTTTTATCTCTTTTTTAGGTTTCCCACACAGAAATATAAGATTTCACTATAAAAAAAAGTGTGTGTGTGTGTGTATATATATATATATACTCTCTCTCTCTCTGTATATATGTGTGTGTGTGTGCGCGTGCGCGTGCGCGCGTGTATGTGTGAGCCCAGGTGGTGTATGAGTGAGAGAGAGTGGTGTGTGAGAGAGAGATCCCATGCTAGCCCTGGTGCCCCCATGCTGCAGCTGCTTGTTTCTCCCTTAGTTTGACGCCCTCGAGGTTCCATTTGACGCCCGTTTTGTGTCCGTATGCTCTGTCAGAAAATTCATTTTTTTTCGTGCTGTCAAAAATCCGTACGATTTTGTCCGTACAGTCAGGAAAAGTCTGTACAGTCAGGAAAAATCCGTACATTATGTACAGTTTTTTTCCGTACAGTTGGGAAAATCCGTACAATTTTGTTGTCTTTTTTTTTCTTTTTGGGGTGTGTGTGTTTTGTTTGTGGGCCCTATCAAAAATCCGTACGATTTTGTCCATACAGCCAGAAAAATCCGTACACTTTTGTACCTGCTATGCTTTCCTCCTTGTAAAGCGTTGCTGCTTCCAAGCCTTTTTTTTAACTCGAATGGCGGATTATTCCTATGAGAAAACCTTTCACAAAGACAAGTCGGTTTCCAACAAGAAACAAAAACAGTTGATGGATTCAGATGATTCCCTTCATGACTCTGTTGAGGCAGCTTGTTTATGAGGTTATGCATGAAGGGTTTGAAGACACCCGCAAAGGTTGGAAAGATCCACTTCCCACCATTGGCATTATGGTGGAAGTGGATGATATATTTGATCCAGTGAAGGAGTATGCAAAGCATGCCATTATAATTTTCTTCCCAGGACGGATGCCTGCTGCAGCAGATGTTAGGAATTGGTTGACTCGAACCCTAGGTGGTTCTTATGTCAAAAAAGCTCATTATGCAGCGAGGGGCTGTTTTGAGATCATCATGGTTGATGAGGAGCACCGTCAGGTTTTGATGGAGCACTCTTCTCTCTTCTATGGCCAACAGATGGTGCATGTCTTGCCTTGGTCTCCCACCCGGGATTATCATGCATTGATTTGGCACCGTTGCCCTGTTTGGGTAGAAGTTGTGGATTTTCCTCAATGCTTGTCTTCTCTTCTACCTAAAATTGCAGCTTCCCTCGATAAGGTTGTATGTCCACCGGGACCCAATGGAAATTCGAATTGCTTTTGCATTTTGTGGGATACGGATCATCCCACTCCAGCTTCATATTCGGTTACTGTGAATAATGTTTCCATGGGGAGTGCTTGTTACAAGCTCAAGTGGGGGCTGTTTGCAGGTGCTTGCTTTGAATGCAAGCAATTTGGGCACATGGCTTCACAATTCCCTTCTAGAGCTCCACGGATGTCAATGCAAGTTGAAATGGTTCAGCCTTTGAATAAGAATGCAAATGCCTCTTCTATGGTAAAAAACAAAGGGGTCAAACGGTTTTTCTCTGTTCAAGACAAAGGCAAAGCCCCGGCTGTCTCAAATGGTAATGCTTCTTTTCCTGTGCCTTTGTCCTCTCCACCTTAGGGGAAGGGGGAAAATTTTTTGACTAATGGATGGCAAACTCCTTGCAAAGTGATCTCCCCCAGGTGACCTTTGCCTTCTCGGACTTGGAGTGGTGCATCCTCTCATGGGAAAACACCTGCTAAAAACTTTGGTGTTGACCTGGGCTATTGTGACTGCAAATCGGACCTTGTTTCCTGAAGAAGAAGTTCCCGCACTTTTGTCCTCTCCTTAGGCTGATGCTTCATCCCAGGGTAGAGGCCCGGCGGACATTGAGGTGGAAATGCAGACGTAGACAGCCCGTTAGTTGCTGTACATACCTGTCCCATAACTGTAAATATGCTTTATCATCTGAAGTGTGTTACTCTCAATGTGCAGGGAATGTGTGATGGTCGCAAATGGAAACTGGTCTGGATGCATATCAGGAAATTGCAGCCTGATATAGTTGCTTTGCAAGAGCATGATCAGCATATGTATGCTGGTCAAATAGGCCATTTTGTTGGTTATGATATCTTCTATGCTGGAGAGCAATCCTTTTTTGGTGTGGCTTTTTTGGTAAAGCACGACCTTCAACCTGTTGTGGCTCTCAATGATCGCCATGGTAGATGGATTATTGTTCAATGCCTTGTTCGAGGGGAAATTTTTGAATTTGCATCGATTTATGCCTCCCAATCTTCACGTGATAGAGCTTTGATCTGGGCTGCCATGCATACTTATCCATGGCGACAACATGCCTTCATTTGTGGTGACTTTAGTAATGCCCCTCAATTGGGTGACAACACCTCAGGCCACACTCATATGTTGGCTTCTGAAACACAGGCATGGTCTGACTTTTTGCTTCAGTTGCGCCTGGTTGATCTCTGGAAGGAATTACAACCCATGCTTCCGGGCTATACCTTTCAGCATAACGCTCAATCTTCTTATTGGGCACACTTGGACAGATGGAATCAGATTGATCCACAGCATTGTGATGCCTTTACTTGTCAAATTTGGGTTGATCATGCTTTCACACATTTGGATCATGCTCCTCTTTGGTTGAGGCTTTCCTTACATGAATTTCCCACTGATAGATTGCCTTGCCGAAGGCTTTTGCTAATTAATAATAGTTATTTGGAGCATGCTGACTTTAAAGCCGTGGTCTCTAATGCTATTCAGCCTCTCTCTCGTCAGATACACATTGGTTTGGATTATGCCTGGCAGGCTTTTGTTGCTCGGATGCAAGCAGTTATTTGAGATTATGGCAAATCCTATATGCAAGCCACAAGGGAGACTGTAGCACATGCCAAATTTACTTGTCAAAGTTTGACTAAGCTTGCTCATCTTCGCCCTTTGTCTTCAGGGGAAAGCATGCTCTTATGTTAGGCTCAATTCTCTCTTCAATCCAATGATCGCAGAAAGCTTGCTAAATGGGAAACTCGATCCAGACAACGGGCATTTTTGGATAAAGGCTGCTCTTCCAAGCAATTTTTTAAGAGTTTACACTACAAAAGACAGGCTGCCAATATCTGTCGGATCCGGATGCCTGATGGTTCTTGGTCAACATCTCGTTTAGAGCTTGCTGATTTATGTGTGCAACACTTCTTCACTCATTTTGGGCATGTGGATACTCTTTCTCCTCGGGTTGTGTCTGCACGTCAGCTTCTTTTGCAACATATTCATCCAATTCTGTCTGATGCTCAGGCTTTGGAACTTGAACATCCCTTCACTGAAAGGGAATTGTCTGATGCACTGAGATCCTGTGGCAAATGGAAATCTCCAGGATGGGATGGTATCACTGTTGAATTCTTTCTTGCATTCTGGGATCTTCTTAAATTCACCTTGCTGCAAATGGTAAATACAGGATGGCAAAATCAGCAGATGCCTGTGTCATGGAAAAAGGGTCTTCTTAAACTAATTCCAAAAAAGCAGCTATGTGATTCACTTGGTGATTGGAGGCCAATCACGCTCATGTCAGTCATTTACAAGATCATTGCCAAAATGGTGGTTGATCGGATTAAAGATATTTGCATGATGGGTTGCATCCCTCCCAATATGGCTTTGTTCCACGTCACCATATCACAGATAACATTGCCAATGCTTATATTGGGATTGAATATGCCAAATACACGTAGCAGGATGTTCTACTCTTGTAGGTAGATATTGCAAAAGCCTTTGACACAGTTCAATGGGATTTCATCTCGCAAACTATGCGAGCTTTGGTTTGGACAAAAAATGCAGCAGGTTATTTACTGGCTTTACAGAGATAGCAATGCAGCTTGCATTCTTTCTAGAGATATCTCTGATGAGTGGACTCTTCGTTGTTCGGTCCGCTAGGGATACCCTCTTAGTGGTTTACTGTATGCCATTGCTACTACTCATCCTATGCTGCAATATGTTGATCATCTTGTGGCTACAGGATCACTTCATGGCTTGGAATTGGATGCTAATCGCAGCATGGTTGCTCAAGCTTATGTTGATGATTCTTTCTTTACCCTGAAGAATACACCCCATGATCTTGGTGCCTTGATGTAGGCCCTCTCTGTTTATGGTTTGGCAGCTGGTCTTCATGTTAATTTTCAGAAGTCTAAGCTACTCCCTTTGCATTCCAAGGACTTTCATAGTCTATTATGGCCCGGGGATATCATTCCACCCACTCAGTTTGTTCGTCATCTTGGTTACCCTTTGGGGTGGGAACTCACTGATCGAGAACAAACTGATTGGGTTTTGGATAAGCTTCGGAAAAAGCTTGAGTATTGGAAACTGGCAACCTGGCCTTTGCACGTTCGTCTTCGAATAGTGCAGTCCATCCTTGTGGCATATATTCAATTTTACTTGCCATTGATCATGTTCACTAAGGCAGATCTTACATCTTTCATGTCTGTCTTTATGGAAATCTTCTGGCGATCCAAACATGGCAGAAAAAGTCTCCCGCTGCTTTCGATGCATCACATTTGTTCTCCCAAGATGCATGGTGGATTGAACATCACGGATATTCATGTGCATATTCTTGCCCACAGGGGGAGAATGTTGCTGCAATTTCTGCAAGGTGATCAGCCTTAGGCTCTTATGATTAGGACTCGATCAATGGGATTTCTTTTTTGGCTGCACTGATGGCACTTTGCCTGGCTGCCCTTTTGTCTCCCGCTTGCTTCTTGACTGGAAGCATGTTCTTTCTCATCTAGAATGGAATGGACGGCAATCTTTGCTTGGGAATTCTTTGAGAGCTGAAAGCATTGACTGGTCGAAAGTCTTTCAGCCTCCCTTGGCTTTATAGGAACCTCGACGTTCCTACTTTGTCTCGTTTAAAGGCATCACGTCGGTTGCTAATGTTATAGTTGATGCTGGTACTGTGCTTTCCTTTTCTCTAGCAGCCACTACATATGGATTGGGCTCTCATTATCGTCCTTTGTGGCGACAAATTACTGCTATGCTTTCGCCTTTTGTTCCGATTCCTTCTTTGGAACTCCAGGACCAGCTGGAAGATTGGACTTTGACTTCTCCAGCGTCCTCTTCTCGTCCTTTGAGGCTATCTCAGATTACTGTACCTGCATTGTATAAAATCCTTTTGCCTCAACCTCGGGTTTCAGAGAGAGGTGATTCTGTTTGGCGAATGCATCGCCCAGCCAAGTGGTGGAGGAAAAGATTACATCAACTTTGGGCCTATAAAGTACCGCTTCAGCAACATGTTTTCTTTTGGCGAGTTCTTTTGGGAGTGTTTCCATTTAAATAACTATTAGCTCATCGACACATTGCTTCTGCACTTTGCCACAGATGTTTTGTGTTTTCGGAGACTGTGCCTCACTTGTTTTGGCATTGTCCTTGCTCTCGTGAGTTTTTTGATCTGCTTCGACAACGCCTGCGAGCGAGCATTTAGCCAGTTTCCTATGATCATTGAGTTGAAGACAATGTCTAGCTTGGCATAGTGTTGTTTGCTTATGCAGGGACAATGAACGAAGATGACTGAGTTCGGTGAGGTCCTGACAAGTGAATTTGGCCTGAGCAATAGTTTCCCTCAGAGTCTTCATGTAAGACTTGCCATAACCTCTAATCACAACTTGCATTTTGGAAACAAAAGAATCCCATGCATTATCAATATCAATATGGCTGTGAGAAGATAGAGAATGAGATGCTTCAGTAACCATGGCCTTGAAAGCAGCACGCTGCAAATAGCTATTGTTCACGATCAGATGTCGCCTTTGTGGCAATCTATCATCTGGCATATCATAAAAGGATAACCTCAACCATAGAGGTGCATGATCTGAATGCACAAAGGCATAGTCAATCCACATTTTGCATGTAACATCACCATTTTGTTGCGGAGCTACACTATACCATCGATCCAGACGTGCCTGATAAGAAGAAAGGGCATTATGTTGGAAGGTGTATCCGGGTGACAAAGGCTGCAATTCCTTCCAAAGATCAACCAAATCAAGATGCATCAGTAATTGAGACCATGCATGCCTATCAGGGGTTAACATATGAGTATGTCCGGAGGTATTGTCACCCTGTTGCGGAGCATTATTGAAATCCCCACATATAAAGGCATGATATCTCCATGGATATCGTTGCATGGCATCCCAAATTGCAGTTCTTTCTCGAGAGGATTGAGGTGCATAGACAGAAGCAAATTCAAACACCTCTCCTTGAATGATGCATTGAAGAATAAGCCATCTGCCTTGATTGTCATTTAAAGCAATAACTGGCTGAAGCTCATGTTTGATCAGAAAGACTACCCCTGAGAAAGAGTGCTCCCCAGCATAGAAAATATCATAGCCACAGTAGTGACCTGTCTTTCCTGCATAGACATGTTGGTTGTGTTCTTGTAATGCCACTATGTCAGGCTGAAATCTATTGATATACAGCCACATAGATTTCCATTTCCTACTGTCACACATCCCCTGGACATTAAGGTAAAACATTTGATACGAGCAGTCATATTTACAGATATTTATAGTAAAATAACAGCTATGTACAACAGCAACTTTCATGATGTCAGCCCTGCATTTCTATCTCAGGGTCAAGGCCTCTTCCCTGAGAAGAAATATCCACCTGAGGAGTAGACAGCAAAGCAGCAACCTCTTCTTCAGGGAAGAGTGTTCTGCTGCTGTCACTACAGCCCATGTGATCCCAATTCCTGTATTGACCTCTGGGGAGTTTCCACTAGAAGACGCACCATTCCAAGTGCGAGGGAGTGGAAGTCTTTGAGTAGAAATAACTTTTCTTGGACTTTGCCATCCATCAATTGGAGGTTTCGGTCCTTTTGTTGAGGGTTGAATAGCAGGAGGTGAATGTGAAGAAACATTCCCATTTGAAACCACTGGAGCTTTGCCTTTATCGTGAGTTCCAAAAAACTATCTACTACCTTTGTTTTTATTTCCAATAGAGGTAGGAGCATCCTTAGTAGGCATTTGAACAGGCAAAGTAGCAGGAGGCATTTTATGCTGATTCATTGGACACTGCGAAGCCATGTGTCCAAATTTTTTGAAGTCAAAGCAAGCCCTTGCAAATAATCCCCATTTCAATTTATAAAAAGCACTTCCCATGTCGACATTGTTCACCGTGACTGAATAAGAGTCTGGCGTGGGATTATCAGTATCCCAGAGAATGCAAAATCGATTTGAGTTGCCATTAGGCCGTGGTGGGCAAACCACTTTGCCTAAAGTCGTTGCAATTTTAGGCAAGAGTGAAGCCATGCATTGCGGGAAGTCTACAACTTCAACCCAGACCGGACATCGGTGTCGGATCAAAGCCTGAAAATCCCTTGTGGGAGACCATGGCAATACGTGCACCATTTGCTGCTCAAAAAAGAGGGGCGAATGTTCCAAAAGCATTTGCCTGTGAATCTCATCTACCATAATGACCTCAAAAAAACCCTTGGCTGCATAGTGTACCTTGCGAACAAACGAGCCAGCCAGTGTGCGGGTCAACCAGTTGCCTACCTCTGCAGTAGGTGGCATCCGACCTGGGAAAAATAAAATGACTGCATTTTTGGCATATTCTCTAACTGAATCCACAATTTCATCCACTTCAACCATGAGGCCAACCGATGGAACCGAGTCTTTCCACTCTTTCCTTGTGTCTGCAAATCCTTCATGCATGACATCATAGACCAGTTGTGCCTCAACAGAATCATGTACCGGGTCATGCTGACCCTCAGCCTGCTTTTGCTTCTTGCAATGAACTGAACGATTCTTCATCTAGTTCCACTATCTCAGAAACATATTGAAGAAATTCAATCCTTGCATCAGTCACTTGATTTGATGGGGAACCAGGAGCAAAGAACAATTGCTGGAAATAATTTTGGCATTCATCTTGGAGATCAGAGAAAGAGTGCGTCCAAGAGCCATCTATCTTCCTTACCCTTAGACATGAGTGTTTCTTTCGAGTAGCATGCAGGCCCTGGAAGAAGGCTTTTGATGAGCAGCCCTTATCCATGAGAGGCTTCATTCTTGCTCTGGTCTGCCATTTGTGCAATTTTCTCTGATCATTATCATTCAGTTTGATCCGAGCATGTGAAAGGGAATCCTTTTCTGATTCAGAAAGAGGTCTGAAATGTCAAAATTCAGTCAATTGATGTGCTGTCCTTTTTGCCCATTTAACCTCTTTCCTCCATTTAGTCATATGCCAGTTTCCATACTCCCTAATGACATTCTATATACGAGAGACGAAACTGTCCTGAGCATAATCCATGTCATCCTGGGCATGCAAAGGCAAGGGATGAATTGCAAGTCTGATCATTTGCTGGAAATATTGATGTTGGAGATAAGCCTGATTTACATGCAGTAATCTACTGGAAAGAGGTGGCAAATCATCGAGTGGCATACCAAGTTGCAGATTCATCCATAATGGGGCATGATCTGACAAGCCCAATGAGAAATCTATGAGGAGATGAGGGCTAAAATCGGCATATTGTTGTGGGTAAAACAAATACCATCTATCAAGCCTTGCCCAGTACGTAGTAAATGCATTATGATGAAAAGTATATCGAGGCACTAACCCTTGGAACAGCAGCCATAAATCTTCAGCCTGCACAGAAAGAAGCATGCTATCCCATTTCTGCCTTTCCGATGATAGCATATGAGATCTTGAAGTGGTGTTATCTCTCAGCAAAGGAGAATTGTTAAAATCTCCACAGATAAATGCATTAGATTTCCATGGATATTTGCTTAAAGAATCCCATAAAGAAGCCCTCATGGCAGAGGTCTGGGAGGCATAAACTGATGCAAACTCAAGAATATCACCATTGACATTACATTGTATGACCATCCATCTGCCACTGCTGTCATTGGAGGCCAACTGAGGCTCCAGCTCATGTCTGACCATTATGCATACACCTGAGTAGGTAGTGGTACCAGCATAATATATGTCATAACCGCCAAAGTAATCATGATGCCCAGCCTTAGAGTGCTGATTATGCTCTTGCAAACAAACAACATCTGGCTGCATTTTATGTACATAATTCCAGAAAAGCCTCCACTTTGAGACATTGCAGAGGCTCTGTACATTGTATGTAAAGCACTTACGCGCATATCGGAAGGAGTCTCGGGCATAAAGTGTTTGATGCATGAAAGAGATATATACAGAAAGGTATAAATATGAAAACAAGATATCAGAGAGGCAAAGCCTTTGCCTGCATGGGCTGCATGCCTTCATGGTCGATGAAAGATATAACATTGTCCCCTTCCTCAAAATCACATATGGGGATGCCCTTCTTCAAAACCCCCACCCAATTTCGAAGGACAGGAGCTGAAGTAGAAGCCTGTCCTAGTGTGGGAGAAGAGGCATCCCATTGACGAGATTGAAAGGGGCGTTGCTTCAATACAACCACCTTCTTCCCTAACTGTTCCCACAGATTCCTTCATCTTCTCTTTTTCTTTTTCTTTTTCTTTTCCTTTTCCAGCAAATGATTGCACCTGATTGATTGGTTTGGCATTCTTTGCTCCAGTTCTATTTGCTGTCTTAGCTTGCAAATTCTCATTTTTTTCGCGGGTCTGGGGAGGTAATGCATTGGGAGGGGGCTGATGTAGAACCATTGGGCATTCAGAGGCTAGGTGCCCAAACTTGTGGCAGGCAAAACAAGCTCCTGCAAACACTCCCCATTTTAGTTCAAAATACTTTTTTCCCAATTGCACTCCCTCAACTTCCACTGCAATAGAAGGAGGGGTAGGTGAATCCGTGTCCCAGAGAATGCAGAACCTGTTGCGGTTTCCCATAGGGCGTGGAGGACAAATGACCTGTCCCAAAGTAGCAGCCAGGCCAGGCAATTCTTCATGCATATAGTCTGGGAAATTAACAACCTCAACCCATACAGGACAATGATGTCGTATGAGACTTTGATAATCCTTGTTTGGGGACCAAGGCATAGCATGAACCATCTGCTTCCCATAAAAGAGGGGAGAAAGCTCAAGTAACCTCTGCTTGCATAAAGCATCCGATAAATGCACCTCATAAAAGCCTCTAGATGCAAAATATACTCCCTCTACAAAGCATCCTCCAAGGATGGACTTAATCCACTGTGCGACATCACTGGCTGCTGGGATTCTTCCTGGAAAGAAAATTATAACCGCAGTTTGAGATAATTTCCTGAGAGGATTCACGAGGGAGGGCAATTTCAATTTGTACGTGACCTCTGGAACTAGTTTGCCCCATTCCTGTCGTGACTACTGAAAGTCATCCTTGAGGGTATCAAACACATATTGAGCTTCCATAGTAAGTTCATCATCTTGTGCTGTAGGCTGAGAAGAGCGGCGCTTTGCTTCTGCAGTTCTTTCTTTGTGAGCATATGTACTAACATCCGAACCTGAAGCCATGGTTGAAGGAAGACAAGGCAAGAGGGACTGTACGGAGGCGTAGAGAATCAGAAACAAGCAAGTCACAGGAGGGTACAGAGAAGCATGAGAGCTAAAACTCGAGATTGTACGGAGAGGAACTGGTTTGCACTGACAAAACTTGGCTGTACGATGGTACGGTCAGGGCTGTACGGAAGAGATGAGCGGAGCTGTACGGAAGAGGCTATACGGGAAAGGACAGACTGTACGGGTGTGGCTATACGGGAGAAAGCAAAAATGTACGGAGACACAAGGGGAACTGTACGGATGTATGGAAGAAAAGCTGCAGGAAAAAAGAAAAAACTGTACACACACATCTATATACGTAATAGATGTGTGTGTGTGTGTTTTCAACAAGTAGATTCCATTGTTTACTTGTCCTGTATTGAGATCCTTTGATGTTGTAATTGCAATTGCCCTTTATGGGAGCTGCCTCTTGTAATATAAATTTACATGGATTTCACCCACACACAAAAATGTGTGTGTGTGTGTGTGTGTGTATAGATATATGAAAAAACTGCACTCCAATGTAGACTTTCAAGGCGAAAGGAATTCCCCTGTGGAGAAGGCTGACCTGTCCAAGAAGCAGTGGAAAGTACAGTTTTCCAATTGCGAATGAGCGCCGTAGCACATGGAGCACCTGGAATGCTACCAGAGAAGTGGCCTAAAACTGCTTCCCAATGATCTGTAATCCAATGTCCGTAAACATGTGATCGCATAGTAGTACACATGGTAGCGAGCATAATAGTCCAAGGCTGATCCTGCATAAAGAAAGTGGAGAGCAGGGTAGCCTTTCGCGCTAAGAGATGCAGATGAATATTCAAAATGTTAATCCCCCCATGCGACTTGGGCGAACAAACCAAGTGCATTTTGAGTAAGCGCAGGGCTTTACAATGGTTCTTTGTTTTCCAAATTATCTCCATGGCATAGGACATGAATGTGGAAGTATCCTTCTTGGACCACGGAAGAAGTGGCAAATAAAACTGCACATATGACATCAAGATAGATTGGACAATGCGCAGACGGACATGTAGAGGCCAAATAGGCAACTTCCAATAATGTAGCTTCCTTTGCATACGAGAGAATAACCATTGCATATGCTGCTTGGGAGATAGAAACCAGCCAATAGGATAACCAAGGTGGCGAATGAGAGCATGTGAATCTAAAATCTCTCCTTGCCAAAACAATGCATGCCAATCGGAAGCAATGAGGGGAAGCAATTTAGACTTTCTGTCCATTAGTATTTGAACATCAGAAGGAGTATTTTGGAGCATAAAGAAGGAATCATCAGCATAGGCTTGGGCAAGAAAGGGCTTGCTGCCCGGAATGTGCAAACCATGTAAGGAATCAGCTTCCAAAAGGTGATCCAAACGAAGAAGCAATGGATGCGTAGCCACCGCATAAAGAAGTGCACTGAGAGGACAACCCTGGCGGACCGATCTTCCCAAATGCCAAATAGAAGAAAGGTGTTTGCCCAAAAGACATTGGGCTGTTGCATCCGCATAGAGCCAACAAATAACATGAACAATTTTGGGGCCAAACCCGAGGTGGCTCAGAGTTTGTGAAATATTATCCCATTGGACAGTATCGAAGGCCTTGGCTACGTCCACCTGCATAATTAATACATCCTGCTTGGAGTATTTGGCATACTCAATACCAAGCATGGCATTGGCTATATTGTTCATAATCTGCCTGTGTGGAATGAAACCATACTGTCTAAAACCGTTTTAAGTCTATGGACTAGCATCTTGGAAATAAGCTTGTAGATGACAGGCATAAGGGTAATTGGTCTCCAGTCTGTCAAATATTCACATTAAGGCTTCTTTGGTATCAGCTTAACAAGACCATGCTTCCAAGAAGTAGGGAGAGATTGATGTTCCCAAGCCACATTGATAATTTGTAGAAGGGTATCCTTAAGCTCATCCCAAAAGGTATGAAAAAACTCAGCAGTGAGTCCATCCCAACCAGGTGCACGAGATTTACCCAGCTTATGAAGAGCATCAGTAAGATCATCCTGCAGAAAAGGAGCATCCAAGGATAAGGCCTGCTGCGGCGAGACAATAGGGCGAATCATATCCAAAAAACACTTGCGAGCCTGCATAATATTCTGGGAAGGAGGAGGTGGGGATCCGAAGAGCTGCTGGAAATGGTGAACACAAATATCCTGCAACTGAGAGGAGGTCTGGGTCCACACACCATTGGGGGTTTTAAGACGATGGATAGACTGATTTTTCCTGGAAGCATGCAAATTCTTGTAAAATAGTTTAGAAGAACAGCCCTTGTCCAATAAGGGTTTGATCCTAGCTCTAGTTTGCCACTTGTGTAATTGCCTGCGGTCATTGAGAGCAAGTATATGTTTGGCATGGCATAGATCCTGTTCCTGAGAATAAGATAACACATTATCCTGACTAAAATCAGCAAGAGAGTTGATACACTGCTTTGCCCAAGCCACCTGGCATCTAAGAACAGCCATATAACCTCGACCATAATCCTCTATCACCCCTTGAAGGTGAGTCACTAGTGCATGCCAGGCAAAATCAATGTCCACCTCTGCATGCCCACGAAATGGAGCCAGCGCAGCCCGTATCATATTCTGAAATTCAGCGTGCTTTAAATATGCATTATTGATAAGCAACGGCCTCCGATTAGCGGGAGGCATGTCATCAATTGGCTGGCCACAGGAAAGGGTGAGCCACAAGGGGGAATGATCAGACAAAAGCAGAGAGTGATAAATCCACATATGGCATGTAAAATCAGCATACTGCTGAGCATGAAACATATACCATCGATCCAAGCGAGCCCAATAATCAGTAAAGGCATTATGGTGAAAAGTATAGCCCGAATGGAGGGGATGCAGTGAAAGCCATATGTCCTGAGCATTAACAGAATCCATAAAGGAGTGCCACTGTCTATGCTCAGAAGCAAGCATATGTGAATGATGAGTGGAGCTATCCGAAGGGGATGGAGAGTTATTAAAGTCTCCACAAAGAAAAGCATGCGGATTCCAGTCAAAGTGCTGTAATTGTTCCCAAATACGGGCCCGGGAGGCAGAAACCTGAGGAGCATAAACAGATGCAATATCATAGGCATCTTGTCCCACTGAACATTGAATGACTAACCAGTTCCCATGGGGATCATTAAATTTCAGAAACGGCTGCAATTCATGGCGGACAATGGCACACAGGCCCGAAGACTGCATGTTACCCGCATAGAAAATATCATAGCCTGCAAAGTAATCCCTCCGTCCAACAAACCGGTGCTGATTATGCTCTTGGAGGAACACAATGTTTGGATGAGAAGTATGTACATAATGCCAAAACAACCTCCATTTATTAGCATTACAAAGACCCTGTACATTGTATGTAAAACACCGAAGGGAAGTAATCATAAAGAATATATACAGTGTATGATATGTACTCCATGAAACAAGGAGTGTCAGGCATCCACCATCGTTAGCCTTGCGGTATCCCATCAAGGCTTATAATCTAATGAAGACAGGTATTCGTTTTGTGGGAGATGTGGTCGACCAGCAGGGTTATTTCCTTTCCTTTCCTGTCGCTTGCCAAACTTATGCTCTCCGTTTACATCATCGCGCTCTCTGGCATGCTATTGGTCTCATGCTTGCCCCTTTTTTGCCGGCCCCTCCTTTGCAGCCTCTTCATCAGCTACAGGATTGGTGTCTCCTTCCGCGCCCCCCTTCTGGACCTCCTATCTCTCTACAGGACCTTACTTCTCACAGGGTCTATCATGGGCTCTGTTCGGTGCCATGGATTCATGATCATGGTAATCGACTCTGGCATCTTTCAAAGTCTTTGATTTGGTGGCAACGAACTCTCGAATCTCTTTGGAAAAGTTCTTTGCCGCTCAAACGACGCCTTTTCCTCTGG
Organism: Dipteris shenzhenensis; assembly: GCF_047967505.1. Taxonomy (NCBI): domain Eukaryota; kingdom Viridiplantae; phylum Streptophyta; class Polypodiopsida; order Gleicheniales; family Dipteridaceae; genus Dipteris; species Dipteris shenzhenensis. Next base: position 28,564,828 of record NC_141607.1, on the reverse strand, counting down.
CGTTGTTTGGTTGGAGCTCTACCGGTGGGCACTACTTTGGCTCGTCGCGGCATTGCTTCTTCTCGATGTCAGCGCTGTGCTTCTTCATTGGAGACCATCCCACATTTATTATGGTCGTGCTCCACCTCCAGGGATCTTATTCATCGGATTTCGCACTGTCTTCGGCTCCGATTTCCTTCGGTGGTTTTTGGCCACTTCTATTGGATCTTTGGTTGCACCCCTCCCCGACTTCGCTCGTTTGCCTTGTTCCTCGCCTGGGTCCGTTTCTGGTTATTATGGAGCATTCGGTTGCAGAGGACTCATCTATCATTTGGCTCTGGTTCCTTTGATCCATTTTATTTCTTTCGAGGATCCCTTCGTCAGTCACTCTATGATTGTATTCAACAGGGAGATCTGGATACTTTGGTCTTGGATGTTTTTTTCCACTGCTTTTGACTTTCAAAGGTTGACTCCATCACGGAGTTCACCTTCTATATTACATAGTCTTTGATAATTTAAGCTATGGTTTTACAAAAAAAAAAAGTGTGTGTATAGATATATGAGTCGCTCAACATACATTTACATAGATATATAGATGTATGTTGAGCATCTTCAGCCTCCTTCCCCTCAGGATATGGATATGCCCCTTGCAGAGGGGATTATATAGGATGCTGTCCCTGCTCTTTCTCAGGTTGAGATCCTCAGAGTGAAGCTGAAATGCTGAGTCCTGCGTTATTAGACGCAGCTCTTTCGTCGGAGGATACAGATGTTGATTTAGCCCCTTTGCCTTTGATGCATGTGCCAGAGTCTTCTTCTGTTCGGGATGTAGCTGGAATCTTTTCATCCCATGTTACAACAGGTTTTTGACTTTGTGATTCAGAAATTTTGGGTACCAGCCTATATCAAGAAGAATCACAAGGGCAAAATTGATGGTGTGGTTTCATCACTGCATCAGTTTTTACAGAGGAACAATTTGAAGCTGGAGGATGCTGTGTTTGATCCTCCTCCAGCTTGATATGTAACTTTTCACTTGGTTGCCTCATGACTTTTGCTGTGAGGCTTTACTTGAAAATTTCTTCCTTGTACTTATTGGTGGGTTTTTACCTCTTTTGAGGTTTCCCACACAGAAATATAAGATTTCACTTTTTTTTTTTTAAAGTGTGTATAGATATATGTAAACTGTGTTTTTTCTTTATTTGGGTTCGATATTGGGGACTTTGGACTCTGTGGAAGGATAGAAATCATAGAGTTTTTGGTGACCCGACTTTCTCAGCTTACTTTTTCTTCAAGCACTCTTTGCAACAATCATTTTATGATTGTTTGCAAACAGGGTCTCTAGATCAGGATGTATATTTGTCATATATTGACATCTTTGCTTGATGTATTTTGAGCATATCCTGCTTTAGGATGCTCATCTTGTAATATAAAAGCAGCAATGTTTTCACCCCAAAAAAAAAAAGTGAGTAGATATATGTATATATATGCACACACACACTTTTTTTTTTTTTTTTGTGGAAATTTTTGTTGCTTTATATTACAAAGTCACTATCCCAAAATGGGATGTGCTAAAATACATCAAGAGAAGATCTCAATATATGACAAGTATACATAAGAGTCTATGTACTGAGTTTGCAGACAATCATAGAAAGATTGCTGTAACGAACCCAAACAAAAAACAAATCAAACTCTTTTGTAGCTAGGTGTATCTCAAAGATCCAGAGACAGTATTTGGAAATCTGGCATGTAAACATTGTCTAAGGGAAGTGAGAAAATCCCGAGTGGAGGAGTAATGCCAAAGTAGATGTGGCACAGACTCCCACGGAGCTGAGCATCTACGAGACAAATAGCCAGAGCAATATGTTTGCATGCCAATAGTTGTCCAGATGGAAAAACTCCCAACAGTACTCGCCACAAGAAAACTTGTTGCCTGAGTGGCATTTTAGAATGCCAAATTTGTCTCAATCTTTTGCACCACCACTTTGTTGTGCGATTCATTCGCCAAAGCTGATTGAGCTTGTGAGAAAATCCATGGTGGAGATAAAAGGACCTTGTATAATGAAGAGACAATAATATGTGACACACACACACACACACATCAACTTCTAACATCATATTGCATAATAATCAATGTTCGTTATTCCATACATGTTATATCATATGGAGAAACTGAGATTGTTCTACTATATTCGTGATATGTATTGATCCATGTAAAATATTAAACGATGATTATGAGCCAATGGCCATACATATTACTAATGCAAAATTTGTTGCATGCATGTGCATAAATGCCAGAGTCAAGACTTTTATTTCCATTCACAAAAAGTAAGACATGCATGATGATTTAGGTACAAGATGGTCCATACATGTAATTACAAGCTAGATAGACTGTAGAGTGTAGACATTATAGTCTATACGTTGATAAAACAAAAGAGGAACACGGCTAAAAACAACAGATAATCTTCAGACTGGAAGATATTGAGGCCGGGGCAATCATGGAATCAGAATTGCAGTGATCTGGCTCCAAGTGATAGTAGCTTAGCACACCATTCAGAGCATGGATCCAAAATTACAGGAATCGTGCCAAACACAATCTCATTGTAAACTTTCCCAGACACAAAGCAGAAAGCCCACGAACCACCAATCCCAAAAAAGATAGCAATCTCAGGATAACGTAACACCCACAAGCACCTTCTGACAGCACAAGAAACAACAAAATATAGGAAATGAACCCACAGCTCACTGGGGAAAGTCTCTGTATCTGCATCAGGAACCAACCACGTACAGCTTCACATATGTCTTCTTGTCTCAGACCAAAATTGCACATTAGCCAGCAAGAAAACTCTTTTAATGACGTACACAAGTCAGCGATCAAGCTTCCTCATCAACTCAGCAACCCACCAATCACGTGGTCGTAGGTAGATCCATAGACAAATCAGCGCCTGTATTAAAATGCCTCTGCCTTATCGCCATCCAGTCACTTCAGAAGAGCAGCCAAGGAGAATCTCAAATGAACTCTCAAATCTAGTAATTCAGCCAGCAACCTGACAAACTCTTGACTCAATGCAATTCGATCAATCATATGGCATACTGATTGTTCTCACGCCACACCAGCGGAGGAAAGACACCAGCAGCAAGTCATTCTTCTCTCTTACTATCAGGAAGTCAGAGTCAATCAAAGAATGATGTAGGAGCACCTTTCAATTCAACAGCAAGAACATTTTCCCTTCGATTGTGAAACCATTGTTGTGAACTAGCCCATCACTCAAGCCTTCTTCTCAGGAAATATCCCACGATCAAATCAGCAAATGATCACAACAAGAACATATCGCAAAGAAGTCATTCAGTTCCCTTAGAACGAATCACAATCAGCAACTAGCCTTTCATTACCCTCACGATGAGTCCAGTTCCCTTAGAACACCATCGTTGAAGAAGACCAGCACATCATGCTGAACTGCGTTTCTTTGCAACCACACTCCTTCCTTCTCCCATCACACTTCTCCTCTTCTACGATGTTAGGCTCTCCCCCATTTGCATGCCAACCCCCTCCTTGAGACAGCCACGGATCCATCACCCTTTTCGAAACTCTAGCAATCTTCCACCACATAAAATGGCAGCTCCCCACTTCCTTTGAGCGTTTCACCTGATCACGTAGCCAGCTTGCACATCCATGCAAAACTCCCACATTTGCTGGCCACCTCATCTCATGCATTAAACCACTCTCTTTCCCTTTCCCAAAAAACATACACCAAGGCAAAAATGCCCCACATTCACATTTAATGCACATTCCCTTCAAGCCAGCACTTACCCACAATCTATCACATATAATGAACCCATCCTTGACACACGGGATACTCATATGAGCCCCAACAAATGGAAACCACTCATAACAAAGGAAACCCAAGACACAAGGTAATAAAAGAACATTTATCAAGTCACACACAAAAAACTCCGTCACACATTGGATACCACAAATGCTCTGGATATGGGTGTACCCACATTGCTTCTCATCATTTTCCATGTGCCCCTGCAAAAAAAACATTTTTTATTTATCTTGAAATATATACATCCATTCATCATAGTTCCGGAAGTAGTCTCTGGTATCCCATAACCCAGACCTAAACATAAAAGTGCATATCTATGTGCCTACCCTTTATTATGTATAGTGCACAAGAGCGTACTACATTTTTTGATCTATCATATTTGCCCACACCTAAGACTGCAGACATTCATGTCTTGTAGCTCGGAGTCGAACATGTGCTTCAATTCAAATGAAACATTTTCATCCATAAGACTTTCTGTTTTGTCTGCTACCATCACCATTGGTCCACACGAGCTTACTTGCATGATCCTCACAACATATTTCTTCAATCTTAAACCATTAACCCGATTATTATGCATCTTGCCATCCAAGTCTTCAAGCTGATACGAGCCATTGGAGTACCTGTTCAACACACGGTACGGTCCTTCCCACTTGGTCACAAACCTGGCTTGAATGTGAAGTCCAGCTTACTATCATAACGCAGAACTAAATCCCCTTCCTTGATCTTTTTATCCTTGTATTTCAGATTTACCTTTTGCTGCTTTTTCTCCTGAGCCATCGCATAGTGTTCTACAGCTTTCTGCCTATCCAACTGAGCTTCCTGCATGTCAAGCAATCGATTCTGATAAGCTGTCCTTGGCTTTTCTTCCATCTTTATCAGCATTTGGAGAGCTGGAATCTCTACCTCTAGTGGCAATAGTGCTTCCTTCCCATAAATTAAATGAAAAGGTGAAAACTGAGTTCCCTCTTTTACTGCAATCCTGTATGCCCACAAAGCTGAAGGTAAAGCCAGATCCCAACTCTTCTCATTAGTCCTCATCATCTTAGCCATGACATTTGAAACTTCTCCATTAAAATGCTCATTCATAGCATTACATTGGGGGTAATAAGGAGTAGCATATCGGTGCTTGATTTTCAGTTTATCGCAAAGCAAATCCATTAATTCACTCCTAAAGCCAGGTCCTCTGTCAGACACGAATTCTAAGGGCATGCCATAACGACAACAAATATCCTCATACACAAACTTGCAAACTGATTTTGCATTTATTGCTCGTACCGCTTTTGCTTCAGCCCATCGAGACAAATAATCAACAGCTGTGAGTAGGTAACAGTTCCCTATCGCAGTCATTGGTAGTGGACCAACAGCATTGATTCCCCACTTCTCAAAAATATTAAAAGCAATCACTACATTTCTTAGTTCTGGATGCAAGATCCTCTTTCCCATTTGTTGACACTGAAAACAAGACATACACCAATGTCTTATATCTCTCTGTAAGGAAGGCCAAACATAGCCTTCTGTCAAAATCTTCCTTAACATGATCTTAAATGCAAAATGACACCACAGATGCCTTCATGATTGGCTTCTAGTATATGCTGGATCTCCTCATGCCAAGGTACTCTTCTGAGTATCAGGTCAGCTCCCTTCATGAATAAAACATCACCAATCAAACAATAAGGCTGACTTGTCTTCACGAACCTATATCTCTTTTGTTTGGGAACTTCTTCATAAACTTTTCCAGACAACAAAAACTTTTCCACCAAAGCCAAGAATTCTCTACCCCTATAAAGAGGTTCCTATACTCTCACTGCTTGTATATGTGGCTCAGCCAACTCTTGGGCAGCATTATGAGCCTCCAAGTTTAGACTCCTCTCTACATGGTGCAAGCTCTAGGCCTCAAGCTGTCTCAACTGCTTCCTAATGACATTCAGCCAACTCCTTAAATGCAAATGCTTTGTCTTCCAGACTCCCAAGATTTGCTTGACAACTATTAAGGCATCACCCTTGATCATTAATCTCTTGATTCCCATACTGATACATACCTTCAAGCCTTCATATAATGCTGCATATTCAGCTTCATTATTACTGCATGCTTTAAGCTGAATACCCAATTTTTGAATCTGCCTCCCATCTGGATCATGCACAATAACGTCTCCTGAGGCTTTATTCAAGCTCTTCTTAAAAGACCCATAAAAAAACAAATTATATGCATTATCTAATGGCTGTTCTTCCTCCTTTGCAGTATGCTCCTCAACTTTCTTCACCAGAATTGGACTTTCTTTGTAAGTGAGCAAATCAGCCAGTGTAGCCCTGGTAGAGTCTTCAACAAGAAAAGTAAATGAAAACTCCTGAAGTTCAGTAACCCACTTAATTATGCTTCTTGAGAGGTGGTTGCTATTCAACAAATGAGGAAGTAAAGAAGAATTAGTGAGAACCACAAAAGTTTGAGGCAACAGATAGGAACAAAACCTTCTACAAGCATAAACCAAGCTGGCCAGAATCAACTGAGCCGCTGTGAATTCTCTTTCAGCCTCACTTTTTACTCGGCTTGCATAATAAACTGGCCTCATATACCTTGAGCCCTCTCCTTGCTGTAAAAGTATAGCCCCAATAGCATCGGGACCCACCGAAGGATTCACAAAAAAAGTTTTTTGGAAGTCTGGTACCTTCACACTTGAAATATGACCAAGCATTTTCTTCATTGCTTCAAATACCTCTTCACATTCACAAGTCCGTTTCAATGGCTCATGCTTCACCACCTGTTGAAGAGGATACAACACCTGAGATAACATATGAACAAAACGAGACAAGTATTTCACCTTTTGCAAAAATGTCTGTAACTGTTTAGTGTTTGCGGGAGCATCAAGCATAATCAACGCCTTGATTTTACTTGGGTCAGGTTCAATCCCCTGCTCAGAAACAATATGTCCCAACACTTTCATTCTTGTTCTTGCCAGATAACACTTATCTAAATTGAGTTGCCCTCCACTATCATCCAGCTTTTGAAGTACTTGGTCCAGCTTTTCACAATGCTCTCTACGCTTACTGTACACACATATATCATCAATAAAAACTTTACAAAATTTATCCAAGAATGGTGCCAACACCGCATCCGAATTTTCTTGATAATGAGAGGGAGCATTTGAAAGGCCAAAACACATCCTTCTATATCTAAAACAGCCCCATGGAGTGATAAATGTGGTCTTCTCCTGATCCTCGGGTGCAATACCCATCTGAAAATAGCCTGAGTAGCCATCACATAAACTATACATCTCATGCCCAGCCACTCTATCAAGTATATCATCTAAATGAGGCAAGGGATAATGATTTCTCTTCGTACTACTGCTGCTCCCCCGCTCCCTGCTGCTCCTCCTGCTCCCCCCCTCGCTGCCCCCTCCCTTCCCTCCTGCTGCTGCTCCTCTCCCCGCTCCCTGCTCTGCTTGCCCCCTCCCTTCCCTCCTCGCTGCCCCTCCTACCTGCCCTCTCCCCCGCACTGCCCCTTCCCCCGCGCTGCAGCCTCCCCCCCCTGCGCTGCAGCCTCCTCCCCCCCCCTGCGCCCGCTGCTGCCCTGCACTGCAGCCTGCTGCTCCCCCCCCGCACCCGCTGCTGCTCTCCCCCCGCTGCAGCCTGCTGCTCCCCCCCCGCTCCTGCTGCTGCTTTCCCCCCGCTGCAGCCTGCTGCTGCTTCTCCTCCCCTCTCCTTCCCCTCTCCTCTACTCCTCTTCTCCCCCTCTCCTCCACTCCTCCTCTCCCCTATCTTCCCCTCCTCTTCCCTCCTCCCTTCTTCATCACCCTCCCCTTCTTCTGGATTACCCCTATTCTCCTATAGGGGTCTCATGGGATTCAGGAAAGCGGACGGAGTTTTTATTTTGTGTGTTTGAATCGGCCAACACACCTCGATTGACGAATGGGTTTCCATTCAGTCAATCCGTCTCCGCTCACACCGGCCGCGAGAACTGTCACTTTTTCAAAAGATGAGCTACAGCAGTTGCAAAAGGATTTCGAACATGAGTGTTCCACGACTCTCTTCGCACGCATTCATGGCTCACACCCCTCCAGGTTACAAGCTAGAGATTGGATGCTGTTGGCGCTTCCTCAGGACCTTGCCCCCCACCTCAAGGATGTTCGTTTGTTGGGACGGGTTTTCTTTTAGGTGTGCCTAGATTCCCCGGACGTCACGAGAGACCTGCTACAGGCCGGGTTTCTACTTCTAGGCTACAGGAGGATCTTCTTGTTTCCTTTCCAACTAGGATTTGATCCAGTTGAAGAGGACAAGCAGGGAGTTTCTGTTTTCATCAGGTTCCCTGGTCTTCCCTCAGTTTATCACCGGCTTCTTTCAGTTATTGGCGAGAGGTTTGGTGTGGTGGTAGAGATCCCCCCTCTCCCTGGCGAGCCCTCTTCGGCTACTAAGGCGGTCAGGATGGACGGGGTTCCCAGGGTTAGGGTCATTGTCCAGGACCCCAATATTTCAGATGACCACATCATGCTACAGCAACCCGATGGGTCTTTCTTCCGCCAAAGATTTGAGGTTGCAGGTCGGCAGGACCAGTGCAGAATTTGCAGATCCTCGGGGCACTTCGCCAAAGATTGCCCAAAGAAGAAAAAGAGGCCCACAAAGCAACCAGCTCGTACTAGCTTCCGACAGAGAGCTGGAGCAGGACATACCGCTCCATAGACACGGGCTCCCCCCTCTCCTAGAGCTACTCGAGTCCCTTCGGCACCCCGCACCACCTCTGGCCCATGGTGGGTTCCGATCGCGGCTAGGCCCTCTACTCTAGTTCACTCCTCCACCTCTTCGGAGGCTACCCCCTTGGAGCCTCAGGAGGAGACTACTGTTCAGGAGCCTTGTTCGACTCCACCCTTGGATCAGGCTGTACCTTCCTCAGCAATGCAGGTTGTTGGCACCTCGTCTGCACCACTTTTTGATCAGGATCCAGTACAGGTGCCTCCCTCTTTGGACAGAGGGAAGGGGGTTTTACATTCTCTTCCTGCTTCGGTAGGAATCCTTCATACCCCCTCCCCAAGACTGGCTCAGCGGAACTCTTTTTCCGCTTTGGAGGACCTCTCTAGCCTCCCAGATGATGATTTTGTACCCTCTACTTTTGGAGAGCCAATTATCGGCTTCCCTGTTGAGAGATCCTTCTCTCTCTCACCTGTGGACTTTCCTCCCCTCAGACCTCGTGTGTATGGCAGGAGGTCTGCTCCGGTAGAGGCTTCTGTTTCCGCCACCAGGTCGGGTAAGGTATTCCAACCCACTTCCTCCCGCCGATGAGGATAGCTAGTTGGAATATACAGGGATTGGGCGGCATCCCTCATCGCCGTCGCAGACAGCTGATCAGGAATCAGCTCCATCCAGGTGTTTCAGGTGGTTCCCTAGACATTCTTTTTCTTCAGGAACACAAACTGGATATCAGAGATTGCTCCAAGTCAGGTAAGCTGCTCTCAGGCTGGACTTTTTGGCTTCCTGCCTTGGGAACCAGAGGAGGTACATGCGTTTCAATTTTAGACTCTGTTCTCCCTCTGGTCATTGGACACGGTACCATAACCCCCTCCAGGGCCCAGTGGGTTTTACTTCTGATTGACGGACGTAAGGTTGGTTTCCTCAACCTTTATGCTCCGAACAACAGAGGGGACCATGTTTTGTTTTGGAAAGAGTTGCTCTTGTGGGCTGACATTGCAGATTCATGGATTATTGGAGGTGACTTCAACATGGTTAAGGCACCTTCGGATAAGAAAGGGGGCAGAGAAGGTGGTATCCACTCCCTTGAGAGAGCAGCCTGGGATGCCTTCTTGTTCAGGTTCAGTGGCAGAGATGTTTGGTCAGATGATGCATTTCTTGTTCAGTCTCAGTCACTTTTGTTTTCATGGTCAAACCATAGGGTGCAGATGCCTATCCATGCTCGGATTGACAGATTCTATGTGGGTGACTGGGATCTTGATAGAGGGGGGACAGTTTACATTGCACCCGGTGTTTCCACTTCAGACCATTTTCTGGTAATTTTGTCCATTTCAGAGCCTCATCTAAGAGGACGGTCTCACAGTATCAGGATCCCAGACGCCTTATACACAGATGAGACTCTCACAGAGGCAGTGTTGGAGATCTGGGTTTCTCATATGCAAGGGGGGGTGGCCGGTCCTTCACATGTGGCCACAGCACTTGACAGTATTAGCGACTTCTATCACTCAGTTGCTAGTGCTCGGCGAGGTGAGGTACTCAGGCGAGAGATCGATATCCGCCGGGAGTTGGCAGCCCTTCAGAGGGAGGAGCAGAAACGACCTTCAGATGCTTGGATACAGGAGCGCCTTGCTGCGGCAAGGGCTCACTTGCAGACCTTGCTTGATCAGAGAGCAGAGTATGCCTTCCATGCACGGGAGTCCTTTTGGATGCAGATGGGAGGGAGAGTCAATAAACACTTTTTCTCTACACTTGGCCCCAGACATAGTAGAGAGAGTGTCAGGCAGCTTATTGACTCTGACGGCGTTTTGTAGTCCCATCCGGAGACCGTCATGCATTTAGCGACAAATTTTTATTCCTCTCTTCTTTCCGTAGATCCGAACTCACAGGCCAGAGAGGTGGCTAGAGATGAAGTTTGGCAGAGTTTACCTGTGTTGGTCACCCCAGAGATGTTATGCTCACTTGATGCACGCTTTACCAACACAGAATTCAAGACTGCTCTTTTTGCCCTTCATAAGGGCAAGTGCCCTGGTTCCGATGGTCTTACTCCCTCTTTTTTTATAGCCTTTTGGGATATGATAGGTGATCATATTAATTCAGCCCTGCAGGGCATTTGGGACTCGGGCAAGATGCTTGACTCACTGACCGAGGGACTCATTCACCTTATCCCGAAAGGTGGCAACAGGAATTTTGTATCCCATTGGAGACCCATCACTCTTTTGGGCACTCTTTGCAAAATCCTTGCCAAGGCGATCAGCATTCGACTATAGCCCTTTCTTCCAGATCTCATCTATGATACTTAGACAGGCTTTGTGCATGGGAGGAGCATTTTTGATAATATCTTTTCCTTTTGGGAAGCCACAGAGTGGGCTATGCAGAGTGGACAGAGGCTAGTAGTTTTACTCTTGGACTTCGAGAAAGCCTATGACAGAGTAGATTGGGGTTTTCTTGAGGGCACTCTTCTACGGTTTGGATTTTCAGATGCTTGGATCAGAGGGGTGGCCTCCCTTTACAGATCAGCCCACAGCCAGGTTTTGATTGGAGGGGTAAGGGGTGACAGGTTTCAGATTTCCAGATCAGTTCGTCGGGGATGCCCTTTAGTCCCCTTCCTCTTTCTTTTTGTGGCAGAAGCTATGAGTATATTCCTTAGATCTCAGGCTGAGCTTTTTGGGCTGAGACTGCCCTTGAGACAGGAGCAGGAGCTTTTTGACTGTGAGTTGGCTGATGACACTGCTATTTTTATTCAGGCCTCCTTGCAGTCACTTGATTCTTTCCGGACAGCCTTGGATATTTTTTGCTCAACTGCAGGGGCATACATTAACTGGCATAAATCCTTTGGCTTTTGGATCAGTGATGAGGACACTCCAGGCTAGGGAGTTGACATTGGTTTTTCCTGGATTCAGAGGGGTGTTCCTATCAGGTATTTGGGATGCCAGGTAGGATTGGACATCTCTCCAGCACAGCAGTTTACCCCAGTAGTAGAAAGTATAAGGAAAAAGCTCCTTTTCTGGAGCTCTGCCAAACTCGACCTTGCATCTAGAGTTGTGGTAGTGAACCAGGTTCTCTTGGCCACCTCCTGGTTCATGTGTTCTTGCTAGTGCCGGTCTAGGGATTGCATCACTCAGCTCATCAGACCAGTCAAGAATTTTCTATGGAGTGGACTTGATGGCACAGCAGATGTTGCAGCAAGGGTGGCCTGGGAGACTATTATTCTCCCTACATGTGAAGGGGGCCTTAATGTCATTGACCTGGACTTGCAGTGTAGGGCTTTGCTTTGTAAGGTGGTGGTGAGGGGACTCATGCCTGGACAGGAACCTTGGAAGGATTTCTTTTTTGGACGCATTCAGGCTTGCACACCAACCTTGGGAGATGATTGAGTGGACAGCCCTCGATGGATTTTCACATCAGCCCCTCTCAAATCTCCTGCCTCTCCTCTCATGACTGCCATCCTGAAAGCTTGGGGGAGCTTCAGGAACACTCTTCGAAGGATTCCACCTTCTACCGTCGAAGAGATTGATAGGCAGCCGATCATTTGGAATGATAGTATTCTTGACGAGCATGCCAGACCACTGGGCACTTCCCATTACATGCAGTGGTCTAAATGGGAGAGAGGCCCCGCCTACACAGTAGGCACTTGGAAATCTTTTATCAGGCTACCTGTGGATCAGAGACTGCAGCCTGTGAGTCACCTCAGAGGGGTAGCACGCAGGATTCAGCAGATAGATGCAGCCATCCCGGTGGAATGGACAGTTGAGCTGCCTATTACTTCCACCACTTGGATGGGGGCTTTTTTGAGGACATCGGTTCCTTTACAGGTGATCGCTCTCCGAGGTCTCGGGGAAGACGCACTGGTCTTTGATGTTGGGGATGGAGATTTACTTTCTACATCCAAGGATGTCATTCTTCTTGAGGTTGCTTTTCAGCCTGTCAGGATTGCTGGTTTTGTGGACCTTGGAGCGGGCTTGCAGTGGTACTTAGACCCCGACCCTCTGCTCTTGGCCTTGGGATCCTGGAGGTTGTGGTTATATGGAGGTGCACCTATCAAGTGCTTGCAGTGGGACCCAGGAGAGTGGGAATGGATAGATCATGGGCACCGAGAGAGGGGGATTCCCTTCTTTCATTTCACGGTTGGTAAAGCCAGGAGGTTTCAGCTAAACAGTAGGGGTTGGATTCCCTCCAGAGCCCCCCATTGGGAAAGCTTCTTCATCACCGCAGACTTGCGTAGAAATTTCTGGAGGAGGCTCTGGAAATCCCTCAGAAATAGAAAGATCACTCTTTTCTTTTGGCTTTCTATTCTTGGAGGGATTGCAGTGAACCTGTGGAGATCACGATTTGGGGCTGATCCCACTTGTCCTCGATGCCATTCTGCAGAGGAGTCAATGCAACATTGCCTTTGGGACTGCAGTCAGGCGAGGACTGTTTGGAAAGGGGTTGCTCGGATACTCAGCATCTTTCACACTTCCCCTTTCTTCATGACTTGGGGCTCGGTCGCATGGTTATCTCTTACCAGGCCCCAGGTGTTTTATGAGGGTGAGCCTTCTTCTTGGGCACTCTTGGTCCGTCGGCAGGTGATAGAGCCCTGCTCTCTACAGGATGTACCACTTACTCCCTTCAGAGCTTCTCATGTTTCAGTGGACACCTCTTGGGAGATTTTGGCTAGCATTTCCTCTTGGCACATTTGGAGAGCCAGATGTACTGAGGCCTTGGATGGCACCCAGATACGCCCATTATAGGTGTTCACGGGTATTTGGTCTGACACGGTTCACACTTTGATAGCCATATGGGCTAGCATGCAGGGCCCTTCACGGGCAGCCTCTTCTAGAAGGACTATATTTCTTTGAGTTTGGAGAGGTTCTCCCTTTTTCTCGGAGGTTTCTACCGGATTGAGATGGCACTATCAGCCTCAATCCTTTCTTTTTGGCTCTTGAGCTTTTCGTGCATTGCATGATGTATCCCGTATGGAGCTTGCTCTAACGGTTTTTCTTTAATACTTAATAGAAGTCTCTTTTTGCAAAAAAAAAAAAAAAGGGCTTGAAGTCCACACACCCTCCACTTGCCATTCTTTTTGGGTACTATCACCACAGGACTGGCCCAATTAGAGAACTCTATAGGATAGATGATATCAGCCCTCAACAACTTAATTATTTCCAGCCTCAAGACTTCTGTCTGCTTAGGACTAAGTCTACTCATCTTTTGAAATATCGGCCTTGCATTCTCCTTAAGCTGAATCCTTAATGCCTTACCTTTGAATCCTTTTATCTGTTCATATGAAGTAATGAACAAATTTGGATATTTGCTGAGAATAGCACAATACTCCTTTTTCACCTCTGCAGTAAGATCGGGGTTTAAAGTCTGCTCTACCTTTTCTTGCATTGATTCTTGAGAATTGTTGGGCTGCATAAACTTCTCCATTACTTCACCTCTGTCCGCCCCTTCTTCATTGCTTTCAGGTATCTCATTATGTTCTATCTGCAGATTTTCTACTCCACCAATAAAAGCCACATCAACATCATCTGCTTTCTTCTTCACTGCTGGAATCACTTTCACTGCCCTGTTCCTCCCCTTTTTCTGGATCAGAAATTTCTGCCCTACTAACCATATCAAATCTGATTCTCTTTCCTGAAAGAGCATGAACAGTAATCACCCCATTTTTCCAATCTTGAATTGTCCCCACCCTGCGTAACCAAGGTCTTCCAAGAATAAGAGGATAAGCCCCTAAACTAGTTGGCATCACATGAAAATCCATCTTGCAATGCATTTTAAAAGCCTCAACATCCAATTCAGCCACAATCCCCAAGGTTTTGACTTTTGTGTGGTTAGCCATTCGAATCCGAAACCTTGAAGGAGAAGAGATCTTCAATCCTGATTTCTCAGCACATGCCCAAGTCATCACACATATTTGGGCTCCCCCATCAATATATGCCTCACCAAGTCCCTTCCCTTTATGCCAGGCCTCCACTGAGGGCAAAATATCTGAAAGCTCAGACATAGACATCCACTTCACTATTTTCTTTCGGGCAGCCCTATTGCCAGGATTCACTGCTCGCCTCCATTCCTTCTTCAATTTGGGACATAAGCTGATCATTTGCCCAAAAGTAATATCAGGCTTTCTCCTGGAGAGATCTCCCACAAGATCATATTCTCCTTGTTCTCTTCCAATAGGATGATCAAACACCTTGTATTTTCTTCTTGGATTCTTAGCTCTTCTGCTCTTCTTCCTTTGATAAGTGACCACCTCTTCAGCATGCTCTTCCTGGTTTGCACTCGGACTGGCTTCTTCTTCACGGGTTCTTTTCCCTGTAGGCATAACATCTGCATCATCCAAGTAAACTCACAAGCTTTCCTTTGCCCTTTTCTTCAGCAGTGAATTTACCATTACCACTCGATTGACCTGCTTCCTTCACCTCCACACTATGATCATCGCTCCTGTTATTCAGCCCTGGTGGCAATGGATAAATATCTCCCCCCTCTCGAGGTGGGTTATCACATTGTGAACTATAATGACCCATAACTCCACACTTAAAACATTGAACATTGGGAGCATAAACCCCTCATCCTCTTCCCGCTTGCCACAGAGCTGAACCACCCAGTAAAGGCAATCCACCTATACCCCTTCCTGTTAGAGCCCTACCTCTTCCCCTACCACTCATCAGATTCAGAGAAAGGTTCTTCATAAGTTCTGACATTTCATGAATCTCTTCCTTCATGGATTCTTCCTTTTTGGGTTCTGACTTAAATGGCTCATCCGACAAAGAAAATGTAGTAGTAGGATTAGCCTGCACCATAGGAAGCTCACTACTAAGTTGTATCAATCTCTTTTGTTTCCTTTCCTTTTCCCTGGCTACTCTTAGAGCATCCTCAAAAGTGGGCAACTCCTTACATTCCACCTTAATTCGAATTTCAGATTTCAGTCCAGTTATGAACCTGTCCTTCTTTATCACCCGAGGAGGCACCTTTGGCAGCAAAGCAGTCGGCCATCTATTCCACAAGATGGTAAACCTTCCCGAGTATTCATCCACTGACTAGTGCGAGTTCTGCTGCAAAGCACACAGCTCTCTCCATAACCCATCAGCATCACGCACACATGCGAACCATGCCAAAAAGGTAGCCCTCACCTCAGCATAACTCAGATCTCTATGAACCCTTTGCTCATCTTGGCAAGTAGCTTGGAACTCTTGCAACCAATTTCGAGCCTCTCCCATCAAACAAAAGGAAAGAAACTGCAACAACACTTCAGGAGCATTTCTGTCTTTGATTAAAGCAATAAACTCCATACTCTCAATGAACCTCTCAGGATCTTCATTTAGCAACCCATAAAATATGGGAAATTCATGAGCCATCTTGTACACAGGAAAAAACTCAACCAATCACCCCAAAACAAATAATTCTATTCCTCAGTAGTGCTCTGACTTGCAACTAACTCAGATCTCTGTTTCTTCAGGGCAATCTTCTTGAGAACTTTCTTAATTATTGCTTGGAGACGAATCACTTGAAGCTTGTGATCAATGCAATTCTGCCTTCTATGCCCATACCCACTACATAACTCACAATATATCACCCGCATGCGAGGGGTTGTTTTCATAGTTCATCAAATTACACCCAAGATTCAGAAGAGAATCTTCAACCAACCTACAAAAAACAGATTAAATCTCACCCAACCCTTCCAGACTGTCTTGTTTCACGTGCACACTATCTCAATCCAAGACCCACAGTGTTTTTGTGTGCTCCCCAGTAGGATCGCCAAAAAAGATGATAAAACAAAAGAGGAACACGGCTAAAAACAACAGATAAACTTCAGACTAGAAGATATTGAGGCCGGGGCAACAATCATGGAATTAGAATTGTAGTGTGATCTGGCTCCAAGTGACAGTAGCTTAGTACACCATCCAGAGCATGGATCCAAAATTACAGGAATCGTGCCAGACATAATCTCATTGTAAACTTTCCCAGACACAAAGCAGAAAGCCCACAAACCACCAATCCCAAAAAAAATAGCAATCTTAGGATAACATAACACCCACAAGCACCTTCTGACAGCACAAGAAACAACAAAATATAGGAAATGAACCCACAGCTCACTGGGAAAAGTCTCTCTGTATCTGCATCAGGAACCAACCACATATAGCTTCACAGATGTCTTCTTGTCTTAGACCAAATTGCACATGGAGCCAGCAAGAAAACTCTTTTAATGACGTACACAAGTTAGCGATCAAGCTTCCTCGTCAACTTAACAACCCACCAATCACGTGGTCGTAGGTAGATCCATAGACAAATCAACGCCTGTATTAAACTGCCTCTGCCTTATCGCCATCCAGTCACTTCAGAAGAGCAGCCAAGGAGAATCTCAAATGAACTCTCAAATCTAGGAATTCAGCCAGCAACTTGACAAACTCTTGACTCAACACAATTCGATCAATCAAATGGCATACTGATCATTCTCACGCCACACCAACGGAGGAAAGACACCAGCAGCAAGTTGTTCTTCTCTCTTCCTATCAGGAAGTCAGAGTCAATCAGAGAACGACGTAGGAGCACCTTTCAATTCAACAGCAAGAACATTTTTCCTTCGATCGTGAAACCATTGTTGTGAACTAGCCCGTCACTCAAGCCTTCTTCTCAGGAAATATCCCACGATCAAATGAGCAAATGATCACAACAAGAACATATCGCAAAGAAGTCGTTGAGTTCCCTTAGAACGAATCACAATCAGCAACTGGCCTTTCATTACCCTCACCATGAGTCCAGTTCCCTTAGAACACCATCGTTGAAGAAGACCAGCTCGTCACCCTGAATTGCGTTTCTTTGCAACCACACTCCTTTCTTCTCCCATTGCACTTCTCCTCTTCTACGATGTTCCCCATAACCTAGACCAAAACATAAAAGTGCATATCTATGTGCCTACCCTTTATTATGTACAGTGTACAGGAGCTTACTACATTTTTTGACCTATCAACGTGGTCATTCGTGATAATAGAGATATGATAATCAAAACTCAAAAGGAATCCTCAAAGGTCAAAAGTCAATCCTCCTCCTCGTTCGACGATTCCATGTCCTTCTCAAACCGATCCTCACTTATGACAAATTGACTCAGCAGTGTTTGCACTATCCTCAGGCTCCTTAGCCAATGACTTCTCTACGTTCTTTTCTACTGCTTGCTTAGAAGCCTGTCCTTGTCTTGCTGTCCTTGCACTTTGTCCTCGGCATATATGTTGTTTCGTGGATTTAGGCCGAGAGGTACGAGCGACCATAGTAGCTCCAACAGCAGCAGTGCGTTGTGATATCCAGAAGCTCTGAAAAGAATGCATGTTGAGTGAGTGGGCTGAGAGAGGGATGAGCAGTGAGTGTGAGTTGTGTGAGCTGAGAGAGGGCTGAGGGGGCAAAGTGCAATAGTGAGTAGACTGGGTAAGGGGCCAGGGCTGAGAGAGGGAATTAGCTGAGGGAGAGAAGGGTTGAGAAATGTAGAGGCAAAGACCAGGCTCCAGTACCACCGGATAGCTCCAACAGTAGCAATGTGTTGTACGATATCCAAAATGCCAAGCAAAAGCGCGGCTAGGGAAGCAGTTTGTGGAAGGTGAGTTTAAAAGAGAGGCGCATCTAATGATTCAAAAGTGTTGAAAAATGTCTTGAATGCTTCGAATCACACCTTATCTTCAGGTACGCCCACCGAATTAACCATGTGCTATAACACTAATATGATTGATCTCAGAGTGTGTTTGTCAAAGAGCTAAAATCTGCTGATGATGGAAATCATAAACAACAAAAACCTAAAATATCTTGATGAAGAAAATCATATACATCATCCTTTCATGTGATCACCGTAACAGTAACTCATTTCCATGCTTCATCTCCACCACATGTTCTGGCCTCACCCAATGTGGCTCCCAAGTAAGAACATCATCACCATCAAGTCCTCCAAGTCCAGAAGAATGCAATTTACATAGGTGAGTTGCTTCAGGTGCTGAGTGGCAAGTCTGGAACATAGTCACAGGAAACGTTTCGTCTATTTCATCATTTTGACATGTTTCGTTTCGTCTTTTTGTACGAAATGGAAGGTTTCGAATTGATACTTAATATATACAAGGATAGGGACAAATAAAACATGTTATGTTCGAGTTTAGAGTGATCAAAGAGAGATGCAAGTCAAGACACCTAAAAAGGAAATTCAAAACAAAAAGACATTCTTCAAATTTATTTAACTTTAGGCTTTCGATCTCCTTTCTCAAGTTCAGATAGGTTTTGAAATGATATTGAATATATATAAGGATAGGGGCGAATAAGATATGTTATATTCAAGTTTAGAGTGAACAACTAGAAATATAAGTCAAGACACCTAAAAAATGGAATTCAAAATATTGAGATTTATTTAAATTCAAGCTTTCAATCTCCTTTCTCAAGTTTCAACTTTAGACCCATTAAAGTTAATATTTATGGATACAAAACTTAAAGGCATATGGATTCTAGAAAGCATAGGGCAAAAACGTGTAAATTGATTTAGGCGAAACAAAGGTTTCGTTGAGACCATTTCGTCCTATTTTGAAACGTTTGGTTTGTTTTGTCGTTTCGATGTTTCGATTGGACGAAACAGGTTTTCATGTGACTATGGTTTGGAACAATGAATACACTTATTTTTGTGATTCTAGAAAATATGAAAATTTGAAACTTCAACTTTGGAGACTCGTCATGCACCTATTTCTTTTTTAAGTAGTCATAATGCTCTGCACACACTCAACACAATAAGAGAAGTGGTCTTGTGACAACACTCTAAGTGCAAGGGTACGCAATGTAGAATTAAGTCAGTCAAAATTTCTCCACCAAGACAATTGCTATGATTGATTATCCATATCTAGAACAATGGCACATGCAAAGTTACCCCTTAATGCCCTAAATGCTATTATCATCCTCAATGCGGTTTTGCACAAGAAGTTTGCCTCCGCTCCACATACTCCGTCCATCCCTCAAGAAGTATGCGATCAGAATCTTGCTCCATAGTTTTCCATGTAGGATGAAGTATGAGGGAAACTGTGTGGCTGGGTCTCCTAAACCGTAACTCACCTGGTATAAAAAATGTCAAGCAATTGATCCACCCTGCAAAGTAAGTTATGTTACATAATTGATTATTGATCATGCATCACTCGTGATAACTTATATGTTGAAACTTGAAAGACATTATAAGCTTTTTAAAAACAACAATGATTATGAAAATTTCCGATTTCAATATGTGTCTCGCATAAGGACAGTGCACTGATCTAATGTGGTCTACAGACATGTAATGTACTGATACAAGAGGCCCATCATGCATCCATCTCTATCAATGAGAGAGGATAGTGTAGATGGAAATTATTGCTGCCTGGATGGAGTCACCAGTGTTCCACCATTCATTATCAAGAACAATGTTTCAAATCCCATTGCCTTTCTATCAGCCCACTCTATCCAGTCCATGCTAACCGTCTAGACTTGCAGTAAAGGATCAAGTTATAACTTCGGATGTTCATTCATGGTTCGTAAATGATTCAAATGCCTGTGACCTAAAACTAGAAGATAAATCATAGCTATTAGAATTTATAATTTACAATATACACACTTGGAAAGGACAATGTAGATGTGCCCAAACCATGTGCTGGATGGTTTTTTCAGCTCCCACTTGCAATGATCTCTGAACATTGCAAGTATCCTAGGCTTATGGGTGATAGAAGTTAATCATTGTATGTGATTTTTTTATCACATCCAAAACCCAAGGAAGGCTGCCAACAGTATGAGCTGTGCAAGCCTCAAGGCAACCATACAATGGAGGGATAATCTGCCAGGATGTCTCCCCCTTATACTTGCATGCTGAGTGATTATAGTGAGAATCTGGACCTTATTTTCATGTCCCACATCTATTACAGGCTGAATATCAAATAGATAAAAGCCTCTACAACAAAATATTAATGTTAAAAACATTGGAGCATATGGAAGCTAGAGCTCAAATTGCAGCATGTACATTGTAGACTGTAGAGCCAACATAAATACTATATAAAATTTTGAGTATAATATTTTACACATGACTGAAGGGCCTGGCAAGGATACATTCACATTTCTCAAAAACCTGGTGCTAGGGCAGCACAATACCAAGATATTGATCATATGTCGCTTTCCCACATCAGCCCGCCACTTGACACAAGTGACACAGCCATATGTCTAGTGCGATGATCTAAGAAGAGAAGAGTTCGTTTAAAGAGATGTACCAGAGATACTAGCTTTTGGCTATAAAGGGGAAGAGAGAAGTAATTGTAAGCTAGGTAAGTATGACTGCATGCATATGAGATGCATGCCTCCTAATCATGCATCTCAATCACAACGAGTGTCTCACAGATACCTTGAACTTCACGCAAGCAAAGATCCAAAAAGAGGAAGGTATCCAT
This sequence comes from Dipteris shenzhenensis, assembly GCF_047967505.1. Lineage (NCBI taxonomy): Eukaryota > Viridiplantae > Streptophyta > Polypodiopsida > Gleicheniales > Dipteridaceae > Dipteris > Dipteris shenzhenensis. The sequence continues at coordinate 28,543,956 of NC_141607.1, read as the reverse complement.
GATTTGTTGATTCCTCGCTACAAAATTTTGATGCAGTCTATTGAGTTCAAGAGGAGCTTTCTCACACAATAGTTGCCGCAAATATTCTTTCCAAGGTGTCTATCCACTGCAAATTGCTCTCCTGGAGACCAGTAACAAAGGAGATTTAAGGCAATTGGCTTCTAGTCATTCAGCCTTGGCAAGATATGGCGAGCAAAGTGTGGGGGGCAAAATGAATCCCCTGGAAAGCGGTGTAGGTGGGATGTGATGTGCTTGGTGGTGGTGTATATATATATGTAGAGAGAGAGAGAGAGAGAGAGAGAGTTGATGATGTGATATCTCTTTATCTATTGTTAGTTTAAATTTCTATCCTGCCTAAACCTCTCTACAGGAACCGGGAAGAGCAGAAGCAGACTTTGCTCATCAAGGGTGTGCAAATATCCTAAGGAAGATTTTTTTGAGCACAAGGACTGATCTTTGGATTGCACCTTCCGACAAAGAAATTTCAGAAATCCTTGATGCCCCAGAAGATTTTCCTGCATGGATGTCTGCAGAGGATATCCAGCAATATGCAGACCAGTTTGAGAAGATAGGATTTACTGGTGGTTTCAATTATTATCGGGTTATTGACTTGTAAGATTTCCATTTTGTTCTTCTGAATTTAAAACATATGATTTGTTGATTGAACCACAGCCTTTCTCAAGTTTACAAGGTTGATCGTGGATTCAAACAGTATCAAGTCTGTATTCAATAGCATAAGATAGCACTTTGAATTTGTTATAACCTGCGTCACTTCAGAGTCGTGCCTTTTGGTTTAAGCAATTCTTGTTTTATAGACACTAACTTGGGTAAGTAAGTAGCTGTGATGTTGAATGAATGTATTTACCTTGTGATTGTGCTATTCAGTTGTTTTAAATGTGGATGAAGGTGGCTGTGAAGGCGGTTTAGGCTCTATTGCTTTTGTCCTTCCAACGTGTTCATATATTTTCATCGGTTTTTCCTTTTTTAGCAAGGGTTTATGAAGATTATGTGTTCAAGGCTATTTTAAGGGGAAAGGAAAAGGCCTTCTTGAGGGCTGAAGTTTGAAAAGGAAGTTATGAGGCTATTTAAAGAATAATTGCCATAGTGCCAAAATTTAGTAAAAGATCTGGATCTATTAATTTTGTTGTCCAAGTAGTGTTGATCTAAAGCAAGGCCAGTTGGGTTTGAGAGGAAAACTTTAGAATACTTGGAAATGGTATACATCATATAAGAGCATCTCTTCTCCATTATTGAAGTCTTGAAGACATGCAAGCACTGTGTATGTGCGAGACTCTTATTAACCATGCAAGTGTGAAGTGGTTACGCAATCAGTCTGAACTTGGAGGTCTGAAGAAGAACAGGCTGAACTAACACATAAATTTGATTTCTTAGTGAAGATACCAAAAGGCTAAGCTCAATGTGATAGTTGATGGCTTCAGTTGGATGCCTATGGTGAGTTGAGTTTTGTCCCGTGGATTGGTACCTAAGGTCTCCACATGAGAAACAAGTATTGGTGGTGTTAATTCAACTCAACACATGATGTTGGTATTGGTAGACAAACACAAAATCGAAGACGGGTATGTACCGTGTATGGGTAGAACTTGTCCCTTGAGTGTGAGTGCTGGAGGGGAGGGGTTTGCGGGGTTAGGAGGTGTGAATGGGTGTCCAATGATCGCAGAAAGCTTGCTAAATGGGAAACCCGATCTAGACAACGGGCTTTTTTGGATAAAGGCTGCTCTTCCAAGCAATTTTTTAAGAGTTTACACTATAAAAGACAGGCTGCCAATATCTGTCGGATCCGGATGCCTCATGGTTCTTGGTCAACATTTTCATTCAGAGCTTGCTGATTTATGTGTGCAGCACTTCTCCACTCATTTTGGGCATGTGGATACTCTTTCTCCTCGGCTCGTGTTTGCACGTCAGCTTCTTTTGCAGCATATTCATCCAATTCTGTCTGATGGTCAGGCTTTGGAACTTGAACATCCCTTCACTGAAAGGGAATTTTCTGATGCACTAAGATCCTGTGGCAGATGGAAATCTCTAGGATGGGATGGTCTCACTGTTGAATTCTTTCTTGCATTCTGGGATCTTCTTAAATTCACATTGCTACAAATGGTAAATACAGCATGGCAAAATCAGCAGATGCCTGTGTCATGGAAAAAGGGCCTTCTCAAGCTGATTCCAAAGAAGCAGCTATGTGATTCACTTGGTGATTGGAGGCCAACCGCGCTCATGCTAGTCATTTACAAGATCATTGCTAAAATGGTGGTTGATCGGATTAAAGGTTATTTGCATGATGGGTTGCATCCCTCCCAATATGGCTTTGTTCCATGTCGCCATATCACAAATAAGATTGCCAATGCTTATATTGGGATTGAATATGCCAAACACACGCAATAGGATGTTCTACTCTTGCAGGTAGATATTGCAAAAGCCTTTGACACAATTCAATGGGATTTCATCTCGCAAACTATGCGAGCTTTGGGGTTTGGACAAAAAATGCAGCAGGTTATTTACTGGCTTTACAGAGATAGCAATGCGGCTTGCATTCTTTCTGGGGATATCTCTGATGAGTGGACTCTTCGTTGTTCGGTCCGCCAGGGATGCCCTCTCAGTGCTTTACTGTATGCCATTGCTACTCATCCTATGCTGCAATATATTGATCATCTTGTGGCTATAGGATCACTTCATGGCTTGGAATTGGATGCTAATCGCAGCATGGTTGCTGAAGTTTATGTTGATGATTCTTTCTTTACCCCAAAGAATACGCTCCATGATCTTGGTGCCTTGATGCAGGTCCTCTCTGTTTATGGTTTGGCAGCTGGTCTTCATGTTAATTTTCAGAAGTCTAAGCTGCTCCCTTTGCATTCCAAAGACTGGCATAGTCTATTATGGCCCGGGGATATCATTCCACCCACTTAGTTCGTTCCTCATTTTGGTTTCCCTTTGGGGTGGGAACTCACTCACCGACAACAAACTGATTGGGTTTTGGCTAAGCTTCGGAAAAAGCTTGAGTATTGGAAACTGGCAACCTGGCCTTTGCACGTTCGTCTTCGAATAGTGCAGTCCATCCTTGTGGCATATATTCAATTTTACTTGCCATTGATCATGGTTACTAAGGCAGATCTTACATCTTTAATGTCTATCTTTATGGAAATATTCTGGCGATCGAAACATGGCAAAAAAAGTCTCAGGCTGCTTTCAATGCATCACATTTGTTCTCCCAAGATGCATGCGCGTATTCTTGCCCATAGGGAAAAAATGTTGCTGTAATTTCTGCAAGGTGATCAGCCTTGGGCTCTTATGATTAGGACTCTGGTCACTCATAATAGTATTTCTGCGTTTGGTCATTGGCAACTCGATCAATGGGATTTCTTTTTTGGCTGCACTGATGGCACTTTGCCTGACTGCCCTTTTGTCTCCCGCTTGCTTCTTGACTGGAAGCATGTTCTTTCTCATCTGGAGTGGAATGGATGGCAATATTTGCTTGGAAATTCTTTGAGAGCTGAAAGCATTCACTGGTCGAAAGTCGTTTAGCCTCCCTTGGCTTTATAGGAACCTCGACGTTCCTACTTTGTCTCATTTAAAGGCATCACCTTGGTTGCTGATGTTATGGATGATGCTGGTACTGTGCTCCCCTTTTCTCTAGCAGCCACTACATATGGATTGGGCTCTCATTATCGTCCTTTGTGGCGACAAATTACTTCTATGCTTTCGCCTTTTGTTCCGATTCCTCCTTTGGAACTCCAGGACTGGTTGGAAGATTGGACTTTGACCTCTCCAGGCTCCTCTTCTCGTCCTTTGAGGCTATCTCAGATTACTGTACTTGCATTGTATAAAATCCTTTTCCCTCAACCTTGGGTTTGAGAGAGAGGTGATTCTGTTTGGTGAATGCATCGCCTAGCCAAGTGGTGGAGGAAAAGATTACAGCAACTTTGGGCCTATAAAGTACCGCTTCGGCAACAGGTTTTCTTTTGGTGAGTTCTTTTGGGAGTGTTTCCATCTGGACAGCTATTAGCTCATCGACACATTGCTCCTGCACTTTGCCATAGATGTTTTGCTTCTTCGGAGACTGTGCCTCACTGGTTTTGGCATTGTCCATGCTCTCGTGAGTTTTTTTATCTGCTTCGACAGCGCCTGCGAGCGAGATTCCCATCTATTCCGTTTGGGAAGTTCTTCTGGCTATTTGGGTTTCATCCATCCAGACCGGAGTTTCATCTTTTCTTCGTTTAGGTTCGCTACTGGGCACTATGGACTTTATGGACATATAGGAATTGTAAAGTCTTTGGTGATCCTACTTTCTCTTTGTTTGGCTTTTTTAGGCGTTCTCTGCAGCAATCTTTCTTTGATTGCTTGCAAACCCGCTGCATAGATCATGAGGTCTTTTTGGCATATACTGAAATTTTTAGTTGATGTGATTGTAGCACCTTGTTTTGAGGTTGCTACTCATATAATATAATCAATCAAATATTTCACACAAAAAAAAACTGCGTTTGTGTGTGAGCGCTATGGGCTTTCTTGGACTTCCTTGGGCAGATTTTGAGAGCTCGGTTTTCTACTAGGCACTTTGGACTTTCTGGAAGGATCGCAATCATAGGGGCTTTGGTGATCCTGTTTTTTCCATTTTCTCTTTCTTCAGACACTCTTTGCAGCAATCGCTTTTTGATTGCTTGCAATCTCATGTCTTTGATCATGATGTATATTTGTCCTACAGTGAGATTTTCTCTTGATGTATTATAGCTCTCCCTTTCTGGGATAGCTTCTTTGTAATATAATGACTAAAAGACTCCACCCAAAAAAAAAAGTGTGAGTGCTATGGGTGTGCAGTATGTGGGAATTTGTGTTCTCCTTTTCTAGTCTTACTCCAGCAAAATGGATGTCATGTTGTGGTCATGGGATATCTAAAGCTAGTCAAGAAGCAAAATGGAAGATAGTTATCTACTGTATATGGGTAGAACACTTCCCCTAGCATGGGTGTTGCAAAACGGAGAGGGGGGGGCGGGGGGTTTCATGGTGTGTGTGTGTGGAGCGCTATGGGTGTGGGTATGTGGGAATGTGTTTTCCTTAATTAAAATGGATGTCATGTCTTGTGGTCCCCTATAGTTCATCGTAAAACCTTATCACTTCATTGTTATAACATGAAGCTTGGACACATTGTAATCAATTTGGAATCTGACAGAGTTTTTCATGGACATATCTTTTGTGCTATAATTCATTCATTAAGTTTTGTCTGGCTTGAGCTCTTCAGTGGGAAATCAATTTGTTGAAACGTATCTAACACCATAGTTGTGGCTGAACGAAATTGTTCAGAATCCATTTCAATCAACTTTGCTCTCTATTCAGAACCTTTACCATGGCTGAATCAGTCCTTCACATTTGGAAAATGGGGAGAATCTCAGTGTATACTTTCTGCATGTGACTTGCACCCGGTATCCACTGATGTCTTGATTGATTTGATTGAGAGAGAGAGAGAGAGACTAGGTCAAACTGATGAAGTCAGAGTAAGATGGTGTGTTTCTGCTGCATGCAATTGAATAATACTGCTGGGAGCACGAGATAGTCTTACCTACAACTTTGTTGCAGGAACTGGGAGCTCATGGCACCTTGGACGGGAGCACAAGTGATTACTCCAACCCTATACATAGCAGGAAGTAAGGATATTGTGTATGCCTTACCTGGAGCGAAGGAATATATACATTCAAAAATGAAAGAAGACGTTCCTAAACTGCAAGGTGTAGTTGTGCTTGAGGATGTTCACCACTTCATGCATCAAGAGAATCCCGAAGATGTCAATGCTCATATTCTGAGTTTTCTCAATGGATTTCCTAAGTGAAAAGAGAAGAATTCACATCGATTTTCATATGCTGGTCCTGTGAAATGAGATTTCTGCAAGTATTGAATGGATTATCTATTTTTGTATTGCAGCTAAGTTACTTGTACTGCTTTGAACCAAGCAAGTCAAATGGTCTAGGTAGTTTACCATCAACAGAGTCTCTTCTGTCTCGAAGAACTCGGATGGTTTCTATTATGTATTTCCATGTGCCATAGTTGTTGTCAAGCTTTCCTAAAGACTCCAAGTTGATGTTGCTTGATGTTGACATGTTGCTAGGTATCAACATGGTTCAATCTACGTCAAATTGTGCAAAAGATGGACACTTTGATAATGCAAAACAAATCCAACTTTTATGAAGAAATCTTGATGAGTTTTTAGAAGAATTCAAAAGCTGAAGCAATTACAAAAGTCAGTGACCAAGTTATGGTGACTTTCCTGTGAAAAGTGCCTAAACCTTGTGTATATTTTTACATTTGTGATGATTTTCAAAGGTTTGAAAAATGTCGAGAATTCTTTGATTAAGTTTGGCTCTCAATGTGAGACACGAGAGTTCTGACTGGGTTCAATGTGGACTAGTTTTGGATGAGCTATGGCCTTGGAAGTTAGGGTGAAAATGCAACCTTCCAACTGTGTGAATGGACTTTAAGATTTAAGTAATTGTGTAAATAGGTCTTGAGGTCTTGAGACACCTAACCAAACTAGTGGCAGCTGAGTAGTGGGTTAGTTTGGTCAGGTTAGGTCTAGTTTTCCTTGACTTGGGTAGGTTTGATTGGGTCCATTAATCTATCCTGGACTATATAATTAACCTTAGGTTCGACTTAATTCACCCCAAGGTTAGTTAAGGATAGGATGTTAAGTTATTGTAGGGACCTAAGGGTGCAAGAAAGCTCTAAACAATAGGTGGGTTCTAGCCTTCTTTCTGATCTTAAATGCATAAAAGGTGCTAAGTTCTAGCTTTCAATACGTTGAAGATTATCGTGAAGCTAGGCCTTCTGTGGATCAAATGATGATGAAAAGTATGGGAATCACAAGTTGAAATTGGACTTGAATGTAGATGAATAATGAAGTTTGAAATGGTGACAACTAGTCTAAAAATTTCCCAGATACTTGGATTTTGCATCTATTAAATCTAGGCTCAAAGGCTTTGGTGCCCAAGTGGCCAAAATTATGGACCTTGAAAGAAGTGTCAAAATATATCACATTTCAACAAAGGGTCCCACCTCTGTGCCCCCCCCCCCCCCCCCCCCCCCCGCCTCTCTCTTCTCTCTCTCTCTCTCTCTCTCTCTCCTCTCTCTCTCTCTCTGTGTCTTTGAAGTGAGATTAGGTTAATTTGGGGTTAGGTAAACTCATCATGGCTAGATTTTTCTAACTCTAATTATTGGTTAGTTGCATTCTAACTAGTTTGGTTATGGACTTAGTTTAGTTAATTTTAGGTTATTTTGGACCTAGTTAGTTAGTGTTAGGTTAGGTCAATTAGGATGTTTTTAAAAGGGAGTGAGGGGGTTGGGGGAGGGAGGAAGGGCGGCTGTTTGCCGGCATAGCACTCAAGAGGCGGCATTGGGGAGGGGGGGACATTGAGGGGGCAGGGGGTGAAAGGGGACGTGGGAGATTAATGGGGGGCTTGTCAGAGATCAAAGAGAGGGGAGAGGGGGAGGGGAGATAGAGCTACACATGTGGGGAGGGGGAGGAGGTTTATGAGGCAGAGGGTAAGGGAGGGGATCAAGGAGTAGAGGGGAATTGAGGCATGAAGGGGGGACAGAGTTGTGCATGAAGGGAGGGGGGGGTTACGAGGCAGAGGGGCATTGCCATTGTGGGCACAACGCTTTGAGGGTGCTACGCATGGGAGAGGGCACAAGGGACTGAGAGAATCTAGAGGGAGATGGAGGGGGATGTGAGGCGAGGGGGGATTAGGGCTACGGGTGAGGAGGAAAATTATGAGAAAGAGGGAATGAGGGAGAGGAGAGGGAGGCACCACCATAGGCACAACATGTGAGGGGGTTCCATGTGGGAGGGAGCAAAAAAAGAGGCATAGGGAGGTGAGGGAATCCTTGAGGGAGGGGATCAAGGGGAATGTGAGGTGTTGGGGCTGTGTGGGGCTACGCGCAAGGGGAGATATTATGAGGAAGAGAGGAAAGAGAGGGGGGCTCCTTCGCAGTAGGCACAAAATTTGAAGGGATTTGCATACAGGAAGGGGAAGGGAATAACAAGCATTGGGGGGCTGTTGGGGGGGGGGGGGGGGGGGGGGAGGATCGAGGGGGGGAAGGGATTGACACTGGTGGAGGGGACTGTGAGGGAAGTAGCGGCGCAGGGCTGTGCAAAGGGGTGGACTACAAGGCAGAGGGGAGAAGGAGGGGTGTCACCACAATGATGTGGGTTGCACATGTGAGTTGGGCATCCAGGTTCGGGGGCGGGGGGGGGGGGGGGGGGAGGGGGGGGCAAATTGAGGGGGAGAGGAAAAAATTGAGAGGGGAGAAAGATAGGTGGGGAGAGAGTAGCAAAGGGAGAGAAGAATAGGTTTAGGAGAGGAGAGGAAGAGGGGTAGAGACCAAGTAGAAGGTGATAAGTGTTCTCTCCCATCTAGCTATTACGGTGAGATTGACTATGTAATATAATCCACCAACATTGTGGCGTATATTTTGGAGCATTCCTTTGGGATTTACCATTTGTCTACCATCCTCACTCACAATGGGGAAGCTTTCACTCACTTCAATCATGGTTTTGTCACATGAAGTCTTTAAAGTTTACGTTTAGTCGTGAACCTCCATCACATCTTTGGGGATTAGGTTTACTTCTAGACCTCATCTAAAATAACTCCTCAAATCGTGATATTCTTGATCTTTATGAAGATGACTACCAATTACAACCTCATCAATAAACCTTTTTTATACACTTACACCGTTATGGATGTGAGAACCTCCATCAAACCTTGTGAATCACAATTCGTTCCCACTTAAGCTCATACAAGAACCATTTTTCACACTTAAGCCTACATATCGCACAAAAATATGACCCAAAGGCCTATAGTACACTTGTGAGCATCTCTACTGTAACAAACGACAATGTAACTTAGGTGACAAAAAATGCTCTAGCTTAGCTCAACTTTCGCCCCTCTTTTTAAACATATGTCGCTTGCAATTCCTGCCTATTCCTTGCTGAAATTTGTGCCAAATTGAACTCCTCCTGCCCGCCATAAATCTCTGCATACTTCGCCTTCCTACAACCCTGCAAATGCTCGCCATTATTACTACAATTTCCACCTCATGCAGCTCAGTATCTCCGTCTCTGCTCTAGCACTAAGCCCGCCATTCAATAGCCACAACTCACCCACCCCAGCTCTATCTCCTTGCCATTCAAGCTGCCCATATTTTCGCCTCATCTCCACCAGTTAAAGCTCCCGCCATATGTTACAGTAGCCCGAATTCTATCCTGCACTCCTATTCAGCAACCTGGTCACAATTGAGTAGCCTGACATTGCACTCTTTTAATTACCTCCCGATTATTGAGCTGATGTCCAGTATTCATGTGAAGCTGCCCTTACCCTTGGTCACTCTCTTCTACTTTGACACTGGTGCATTACCTCGAGCTTGATGTAGACCACTCTCCATCAAAAAGTGATTTCTCTGATCTTTCTTCTCCGATTAGCATCTGAGGTACTACACATTGATTGACTCCCAATTGCTCATGGTACTTGAGGCCTCTACATCGACTTTTGGGTGCCGATACGTTGAGAGTCATGTGGTGATCGCTCCACAAGTTGTTCCCATGGACTTCATCGACACTTTCTTTAGGGGGAATTCTTATCGGAATTCACCCATATATCAAGAAGAATGTGCACACACATGTGCAACAACTTTGCGGAGGACATCTCTTATATACAAAGAGATTTTAAAAAAAAATCTATTCTATGGCTTGATGTACTTGGGCTCTTTGCCCTGGGTAGTCCCCCAAAAATTGATGTATTGAGTCTAAAGGTTCTCTGCCTTGGATAGTCCTCCTAAAAATGATGTATTGGGTTTTCTCTTTTTTGGTGCATGTCTTCCTAATATATCCTATTACGAAGCCAAGGGGGGATGTACTATGGGAGCCATATGTATTGGCTTTGATAGGTCTATTTGTTTATCAGACCTGGCTTAAGAGTTCCATGATGTTGGTGCATTGGTCTCCTAGACCTTTGAGTTGGTCATGCATCCATGCATGATGAGCCTCTGCTAGATGATCTTTCTATGTTATGCTCGCTAGCCTCTGAGCCATGCTCACTTGCCTCTGAGATTGTGTGGGAACCATGTCTAGTTCTAGACCGGCATGCACATTTTTGATGATCGTCATTGTCATGTTCTGTTCTTGGCTCCATTCCAGTAGTCTCTCACCTTGCCTTCATGGGGGGGTGTTGGAATATGAAGCCAAAGTGACTTTATAGTCTAGCGAGCGCCACGTGTCATATTGGGAGATATCCCATAGACATTGTGACTTTCTAGAGTCTAGTGTCACTATATAGTGTTGTACTTATCTTGCGTCAATACACATCAGTGAACATCAAGCTTTATATCATGTGAGTATTTTGGTTATCATTGCCTAGCACTTGTGCTTTCCATTATGCTTTCCATATTTCCATTCCGTTCCTAGTTAGCTTGGCATTCTCCTACTGCCATGTCTCTTCAGTGTTCACTTGCATGAAGAAGAACCCGTTATGAAAACCATCAATGATAAATCACTCAAGGCAAAGGAGTACAAAAAAGATTTCTCATAATTAGATGCTCCAACATTTTGACATCCATAAAGAAAATAATGTACTAGAAAAAAAAAAATCCCTAAAAAAAAACCCCACATTCTATGAAACCACCTTTAGAATCTCCCAAATCACTTTGTGAATCTCCCAAATCACTCCCATCCCCTCCTCCACAGCTCCCCCACTTCTCCACTTCTCCTCTACCATTCTACAACCATGTTTCCCCCACCATTTCTTCACTATCTCCTCCTCCACCATCCCACCACCAACTTTCATCGGCAACATCTCCTCCACTTTTCCTCCTCTACTTCTCTACCACATCTCCCTAGCACTCCTAAACCATTCCAACACCACTTGTGTTCCACAAGGTATAAACCTTTTCCCTCATTTCCCTCTCCAAAAGTGTCTTTCTTCTCCCCTTTTTCCCTCTCTCCCCACCCCCCTTCGTCCACCTCCCATGGTTAAAGAAGTGCAAGGTCCTACATGACTCGGGAATTGAGATGATGATTTTCAGATTGAAGACACTAGGATTAAGATTCCTACTAATCCGAGAAGAATCACAACCACTAGTTGACCTTGAGACTTGGAGTTTGGCAGAGATCAATTTTCCCAAGATATGAAAACTCACCTCATGGAACTAGATATTGTTCCCGTATGTGAGATTGATTTACGTTGGAGAACAAAGAGGGTGTGAGTGAGAGGTTGAAAAATCTTGGGTAGTATGTTGCATTGAATAGGATACAAGGACTTGATTCTTAAGCCAATACCCAAGAAAAACATGGGAATTGAGGAGGACCCTCATGTAAATTTCATTTTTTCTCTATCTCTTTCTCTCAATTTGTGCAAGTTCATGTTTCTTTGTGCATCTCCATGGACATATCCAATTGTGACATTTGCCTTCTTCTCCATATCATCTACACCATCAAAGTACAAGAAAATACCTAGTCACAAGTGATCAACATAGAGAAACAATTGACAACACAGCAAGCACAAAACCAACACATAGAGGTGTACAGACAAGCATGCCTAATTGAATGTGACATGTAAGACACACCTCTACAAAAATCACTATTTGTATGTAGTCTCTCTCTATTTCTCTATAGTTGAAACTTATTATTGAAGCTACTAAACCTTCAATCAAAGTTCATGCTATGATTGATCACATTTACATATACTAGCAAATGTACCCTTTGGAGAGTTCCTCCCTCCTCTATTGAAGAGATTGATAGGTAGCCAATTATGTGGAATGACAATATCTTGATGAACATGGTAAGTAGTTTGGTATGTCTCACTATATATAGTGGTCTAGGTGGGAGAGAGGCCTTGCCGCCTCAATAGGTTCTTGGAAAGCCTTCAAGAGGCTTCCAAAAGTTTGTCAATAGCAAACGGCTAGTCACCTTAGAGGATGTGGGGACTTCAAATTGATATAGCCCTTCCCTTGATTGGGTGGATATAGATGATAGGACCGTTGTTTGTTCCTTGTGGATGCGGACGTTCTCAAGAACATGCATTACTCTCCAAGTTATATCTTTTTTGGGTGTACACGAGGATGCCTTGATTTTTTATGCACAGGCAGGTGGCAGGATGGTTATTTCTTCAGAAGATATTCTTTTGAGCATGCCTTTTCAACATGTTAGGATCATAGGAATTTTGGATCAGGGCAAGGACTCTACATGCAATATTGATTCGAGCCCTCGTCTTTCTCTTTCGGGTTCTTGGAGGTTGTGGCTCTTTGGAGGGTTCCCCATAAAGTTTCTTCAATGGGACCCCAGAGAGTGGGAATGGATTGTTGTAGGGAACCAAGAGAAGGGCCTTCCTTTTTTTGGTTACACAGTTTCAGATCAGCTATAGAGGTTGGAGACCTTCTAGGGCCCCTCATTGGGAGAGTTATCAGGTTTTCGCTGATTTGCAGAGGGTCTTCTGGCAGAGGCTTTGGAGATCCCAAAGAAATAGAAAGGTCACTCTGTTAATGGTGTGACAAGTGTTTGCATCATGGGCACACCAAGGAGGAGTAAAGAACAAAGCACTATGATGTGTATACCAAATTCAAACATGAGTTCTTTGAGTGTTGGTATTTAAAAAAATTTACATTAGATGTCAAACAATTTGACCAAGTATCCAAGATAAAGGATGAGTGACCATTGAGGTTCGTGATCAAGGACAAGGAAGAGACAAAGGCTAAGGTCAATGCCAACAACGAGTTCCAACAAGGTTAAGATGTTTTTTCTATGAGGAAGATGGTCATGTCAAATCGGAATGAAAGCTATGGTAGGAGCATATCAAAGATTCTCAAGAGCAATTTTGAGAGAAGAAAAGTAGAATGCCAAGCAATCTTGAGAGAGCAACAAGAGCAACTAACATTGATGTAACCACTCGGTCAAGGAACTGGTGACTGGTTTAAGAAGGCAATGCTTCCAACCAAAATATTCATTGGAAGGAGAAGTTCTAGGTGGCATCCAAAGTGGATAAGGAAGGGCAAGGCTTTTACATGCTATCTCCCACCTAAATTGACCCCGGTTCTAAAGATAGCCACTACATAGGGAGAAGTATAAATTAGTACACAATACCAAATTGATTTGAGTGATGGGCCAATCTTCGAGGTCACCAAATCTAATATGAAGGTAATATTGCCCATGGTTGAGCTTTTTCAACTAGCCCCTTACTACTAGGAATTTAGTCTAGATCAATAGGGAAATGCACCAGTAGTTGATTCTTTGATCACCATCCTATTGATTGTCACTCTTGTGTTTGACAAGGCATAACGGTGAAGATCAAGAATTAGCAAAGCCAGTTATTGTGGATGGTGGAACAAGATTGAAAATCATCTTGGAGACCTTAGTAAGGTAGGGTCAAACTAAAGAATTTAAACCATCTCCCTTTCAAGTATGCATGGCGGATCATAGACCTATGGATTGCAAGGGCATGCTTTCTAATGTAGTGATTACAATTGGGGGAGTCCACTACATGGTAAGCCTAGTAGTCAACTCCACATGGAAGAAAACACGTACCCATTTCTTAGGAAAGAGCACAAAAGTTATTCACATGATTGGGGCTTAGAAATCACGACAGTCAAGATCAAGAACATTGAGGTGGAAATGTCAACGAACTTGAGAAAAGTTCCAACCAGTTGTTGTTTGCAGGCCACATGATTTTGAGGTCAAGGATCAATGTCCAGACGATGTTGAATCTCAACTTATGGAGATGCACATATTGACTATGGGTGAGATTGACATTTTCTAAGTAGCCATTGAGATTAAGCAAATAATATGGGAAGAGAATATTGAGGAGAAAACATATCTTTATGCTAAACATTTATTTGAAGATGTCACAGGAGAACACAAGGTAATCGAGCCCAAGAGGACACTCACTCATCTCGGTGATCAAAACTTGGTTCTTGAACCACCTCGTGAACTGATTTGGGTACAAATGAGCATCCATGCACAATGCTGGTATGTAAAACGTGTTTATGATGCAACTCCATGTAGTAAAAAATATCTTCATGTAACATAAGGAGGTATTTTCTTGTAGGTGTGCCACCCAATATTTACCAACATTGGATTCCATTAATATTTGATGCTAAGCCAATTTGTCATTAGAGGTATGGGAGTACTCAAGGACATTAAAATCAAAACCTTTGGCCTCACATATTGGGTGTGCCTTGTTGTAATGGATTTCCAAAACAATCCCAATTATGTCAAACAAGTTAAGCTAAGCTCAATCAGTTGATCAAGGCTGAGTTCATTTACACTATCAATATGAGAAATTGGCTAGTCCCAATCGTGGTGGTGTCTAAGAAGAATGGGAAACTTTGGGTATTCATAGACTATTGGAACCTCAATGCTTAGATGGCACCAGATCCATTTTTAATTTCCTTCACCAATAGCACCTTGGACTAGGTAGCAAGTCATGAGATATACTCACTCATTGATGGGTACAATAATTACAATCAGATGGTGGTGTTACCCAAGAAGAATGGGATATGCATAGTCTATTGAAAGCTCAATTATCAGATGATTTCTAATTCCCTTCATCGATAGTATCCCAGATCAAGTAGCGAGTCATGAGATGTACTCGGTCAAGGATGTGTATAGTAGTTATAATCAAATCATGGTGGTGCCTAGGAAGAATGGGAAACTCTGAGTGTGCATAGATTATAATTGGAAGCTCAATGCTTGGATAATACCAAACCCATTTCTAATTCTCCTCAGCCATAGCACCCTCAACTAGGTAGTAGTTCATGAGATTTACTCACTCATGGATGGGTACAATGGCTATAATCAAATCTCATTGGCATCTTGGACCAAGTAGTGGGTTAATGAGATGTACTCGCTCACTAAAAACACCTTGGACTAAGTAGCAATCATTAGATGTATTTGCTCATGGATGGGTATAGTGGTTATAATGAACTATCATTGGCACTCGAGGATCAATAGATGACTGCATTCATCAATGAGTGGGGTACATATGCATGCAAGGTCATGCCTTTCTGCTTGAGAAATGTCCCATCCACCTTTCGATGGTTTATGGTCAAAACCTTAAGGGAGTACGTGACCGAGTTCATTCCAATTTACTTAGACATTTTTTTGTATTTTCTTGATAACAACTAATCACCTTGCTTGCCTTAGAAAAGTCTTTGCCAAGTGCAAGAAGGTGGGAATTTCCCTAGATTTAGCTGAGTGCATCTTTAATGTCTAATAGATATCTTGTTCAAAGGCATAAGAAATCTACCATCCACATTGAAATGGTTTATGGTCAAAACCTTCAAGGAGTACGTGGTTGAGTTCATTGCAATTTTCTTAGACAATTTGTATGTTTACTCGACAACAACTCATCACCTTGCTTGCCTCAAAAAAGTCTTTGCCACCTAGATTTAGCCAAGTGTCTCTTCATTGTCTTAATTAGTATCCTGCTCAGGCACATCATCTCTAAGGAAGGCATTCAAACTAAGCCTCCCAAGATCCAAGCAATTGAGCAGATGTTGCAACCCAAGAATCTAGCATAGCTCTGATGAATTTCAAAACTACTAAGTTTATTACGTATAAACTCATTGCACGGATTCACAAATGACATCACACTTTAAAAACTATTAAATTTATTTGATAGAGTATGAATGGCCAATATATATGGAGGCTTCCATTTCTCAAGCGTTGATGTTTCTTCAAGGCACCTTCTTACTATCTTGCCATTCAGTGTAAAGAAAAAATCACTATCATCAAAGGTGATAGCAATGCATTCTTGAACGTGCTGCAAGCTCCAACTGTTTGTGACCTCAAGGCATTGGATTTCACCATTTGGTATATGTATCTACGTGTCCATTACATCCCAATCCATAGGTATCCATGTGCCATGATTATTCTTCAAACGTCTATAAGCATATCTCATGTTACAAATACTATGCACTACTTGATGCCTTATTACTTAACTTTCTTTACTAACTACACATCTAAAATGGTCTCCCTTTTGAAAACCTTCCCTAACATCCCATGTTAGGTATATGAGATTATCAAGAAATTGCTTTGCCAAGTCTTTGCATACTGACATGGTCTTTGTTTTCTGGAGGAAAATTGATTTGAACTAGTAAACAAATACAATGGAGGGCATGAACCAACTAACACCCATAGATTTTAAACCAAAAGTAAACTTCATTGATGATTGAATATTATATCTCATCTTCATTCTAAATGCATTTATAGATAATGGATCAGGAAGAGGCCATTTTAGACTATCAAAGTTAGGAAGAGGAATGGTACGAGGGCATTCATATATACCTTCTCTTCAAGGTATTTGGTAGCATGCATTATAGAAAAAAAAACTAGATTTTGGATGCAAGACTCTGCCCCAAGAACATTAACTCCCCAATTTTTGAATGGAAAGCTTGAAATGTTCTCGTGAGACTCTCCAAGGTTTGGGTTTTGACTTTCATATAAGGAAAAACATCTACATAGGAAGCAAAGAAAGATGCCAATGAGCCAATCAATCCCTTTTAGTCTCACTCTCTATTTATCTTACACACTTTCTTGTGTAACACACACACAGACACACACTGTATCTATCTTACACAATTTCTTGTAAAACTATCACACACACACCACTCCTCTCTCTCTCTCTCTCTCTCTCTCACACACATACACACACACACACACACACACACACACACACACACACCCCTCAACCCCGCCTCCCTCTCTCCCTCTCCCCCCCCCCCTCCCCCCCCCTTCTCTCTCTCTCTCTCTCTCTCTCTCTCTCTCTCTCTCAGTCCCTCCCCACTATTCTCTCCACAACATAGCCTCTATCAACACACACATACACATACACATACACATACACATTAGAATGGACAAATGAAGTGGCATAATGCAAAAATGACAATGTAGAAAGAGATACAATTTGAAGAAATTCAATTTGTAGGATCCAAGTTCATGCCTCGAGCCATGTATAAGTACTGGACCTTCACATTGAGTCCTTTCTTTGCATTTAAAAACCCAACAATGTGACCCTTCCAATGCTTCTCTTTCTTTTCTCTACCCTTTCTTGAAACCTTGAATGGAATTATTGAAGATGGTTGCATTGTGACCCAAGACATTAGCATAAACTCTTAAGGAATCCAAACATCAAGTCATCCTCTGAAATGCTATCGACACAAGATTGAATTGAAAGCTTTGGGCTAGGGGAAGAGGAGTGCTTCACCATTGTAGGAAGAATGGGAGAAAGCAAAGAGAAAGAGGTTGGGAGGAGGAAGAGGCTGAGAGGAAGGTTTCGAGTCAATGGGGATAGTCTGGGGGGACTTCTAGGAGGTGTTTGGGGGGGGTGGGAACACTTTTGGAAAATTTTCATGGGAAGAAAACGTGGGAATTTTGGGGCCCACAAAGAGATGGAGGAGGGTAGGGGGACAAGCCAAAATTCAAGGGGGGGAGTAAATGCCCCAGAAGATGGTAGGGATAAGAGGAAGACAAGTGGGAGCCTAGTGGGGACCAAGTGATGTCTCTCCACCAATGAGAGACCAATATGGAATCCTCCATTTTTTAAATGTCCAAGCCTTTCCATTGCATGGTTTGCTAATCATAAATCTTAAGAGCCTAATCAAAGAGGTCCTTTTTAAGTCCAAAATTCCCCTAATGGGAGATGCACCTAGTGTGGATGGCACACCTTGAGATGCAAAAACACCTAAGTATAGGTGAAATGAAGAGACCAAGCAAATGACATAGCAAAATATCCCAACATGAACTATGGGAGCAATTCAAAGAGTTAAATATCTCTCTAAGTATAGGGCATCTATTTTAGGGTAGCATACTACCAAATTGTTTTCAAAGATCATTTCAAGAAGAGAAGATAGTGGATAGTTTGCAACTATACTCAATGTCATCGATGATTTTTTCCTGTTAGTTCCATTACGAAGTGAAACTTTTATATTGGTGTCAAAGTTTGTATGCCCTAATATAAATAAAGGTTTGAAACCTTCGCCAAGATTTTTGAAACTTTTATGAGAAAAAATCTAGAGTTTCACCAGGATTTACAACTTTTTCTTCAAATTTCAAAAGAAAA
The DNA here is from genome assembly GCF_047967505.1 of Dipteris shenzhenensis. Taxonomy (NCBI): domain Eukaryota; kingdom Viridiplantae; phylum Streptophyta; class Polypodiopsida; order Gleicheniales; family Dipteridaceae; genus Dipteris; species Dipteris shenzhenensis. The sequence goes on along the minus strand of NC_141607.1, from coordinate 28,525,855 downwards.
TATATAAAATTGTAATATGTTCTATCAATATTATGAAACTTAAAAAACTAGCTCTATAAACTTTTGCCAATATTTTATATTATTAAATAAGTATAACTTCGATAGAAACAATACTCATCATTGAGAAACCCATGGTAAATGATGTGGTTCCAATTATCTTGGTGAAATAAGAATACCACCAGTCGAATGATGATAATTTTGGTGTGAATATTATCTTAGAGGAGTTGGCACAAAAGTTTAACTTGAAACAGCTCAAGTGACCAACCTTTTGAGTATGGATGGCAAACCAATGCATGGTGAAGCTAAGAGGAATGTTATAGGATGTGTGTCTCAACATCAGTGGTGCACTATTAGCTTGATATTGGTATTGATGGAGGAAAAAAACCTCTACTATTGTGTAAACAGTATTTGAAAAAGGCTAGAGAGACCTTGCTCAATAAAGATCAGCTGTGGTGATCATACTCTGAGCTGAAAAGACAAGTCTAAGAGGAGTTCACAACATATAAGTGTATTTTTTAATGAGACTACATAGCTTCCACTTGAGATATGCTAGCACCAACTTTCTTTGATGGCAAATGCCTAGTTGATTTGGTGGCAAAGATATATAAAAAGAATCCCAACTATGCCAAGTGTAAAGTACAAACTAGATAAGTTTCTGCAAGCAAAATTTATCTAGTCATGGTTAGGAATGATTGGCTCTGTCTAATTGGGCTAGTTGCCAATGTGGAGAACCGCAAGCTAGTACAGACTATGCTTGACTCATTTTTTACGATTAATTTATGGGATTTTGGACCAAGTCACATCTCATGAGTTGTTTTGTTTTATGAATGGATATATAGAAAGTAGAATCAAATATGTACTTATATGCATGTGTGTGTGTGCAGATAGATGTACATGTACATCTACACACACACAATCAAAATCTAGGTACCTCATGGTGTTTACTACTGCTCTTCAATAGTCAAATTCTGGTAGTAGGGAGAGCTCTAGAGACGACCTATGTTCCAACTAGAGTGACAACACAAGCATAAGCCTAATTTTAGACCATTAGAGCATGAACTCAATCGAAGGTGAACTATTATGTGGTCATAGAAACACCTCTACTAATACATGACCCAATAAGAAAACATGGAGCTATTAATAAATACCCACAAGAAAACTCGAAGTCCTATTGCTACTAATCGAGCAAACAAAAAATTACCATACTAATTAGAACACATTAATTATAAAAGCATACACACATGAAAATACAAAATGGTATGAATGCAAACTAATATGCAAACAAAACATAGCAATGTTGTTGGAATATGAAGCCAAAGTGAGTCTAAAATGAGTTCTAGGTGGTCTAGGTGTGGTTTTATAGTCTACTGAGTCTTAGACATGCCACGTGTCATATTGGGAGATATCCCATAGACATTGTGACTTTCTAGAGTCTAGTGGCACATTATATAGTGTTCTTGTCTATTGTCTATCACATCAGTCAACATCAAGCTTTATATCATGTGAGTATTTTGGTTATCCTTCCCTAGCACTTGTTCTTTCATTTTACTCTCCATTTTTCCTTTCATTTTGCTTTCCATATTTCCATTCCATTCCTAGCTAGCTACTAGGTCTCTTCATATGGTATCAGAGCTAGCTTTCCTCAAGGAATGAGGAGGCCTTGAAGCCCATCTCAGACCTATGGAGAGGCTAGCTCCTCGACTCCCTCTCCTCATGAGTTCCTCTCCACCTTAGCTCTCTTCTCCTCTCCTTCCTTGAGCACTCCTTCTTATTAGGTCTCTTCATATGGTATTAGAGCTAGCTTTCCTCAAGGAATGAGGAGGCCTTGAAGCCCATCTCAGACCTATGGAGAGGCTAGCTCCTCCACTCCCTCTCCTCATGAGTTCCTCTCCACATTAGCTCTCTTCTCCTCTCCTTGAGCACTCTTTCTTCCACCCAAGCCTCAACAAGGAAGGTCCGCATGGTGCTACTCTTTTGCCCGACTGTCTGCCCACCATCCTGTTGCTCTTCTGCTTACCATCCTACTGCTCCTCTGCCCGCTCCTCTGTTCGCCATTCTGCCTGCCATGCTACTTCTCTGCCCATCATTCTGTGCCATATGATCTGCTCAGCTCCCCTCTACTAGCTAGTAATAGTCCACATTGGCTCCTAGCTGCTACTGCTGCTGTCCACGCACCTCCTACTGCTCATGTAGCTTTAGCTCTAGCTAGTTCTACTAGCTGATGCTACTGCCCGCGTAGCTCTTGTTGCTTGACAACCAAACTCTAGCAAGCTTCCATCACTACAGAACCCGTTGAGCTCGCTCCAACGACCACGCAGGAAGCAAAAGGCTCCGTTCATCGACTGGCTTGCCACCTCCATCACCAATGCTAACGCCCACGTTGCCTTCTCTAACCTTGATGTGAGCTCTTAACATAACATTGTTCTTGCATTTCTGCATATAAGCTCAGTGTTTGCCTATGTCTCTTATCTCACGCTTGGTTCCCTAGCCGAGCATAAGAGATCAAAAAAGGAAAAGAAGAAGAAAGGTCCTTAAGGTTGTGAAAGCAATCTAGAAGGTCCGAAATAAGATGGATTTTTTGTTAGGGGGCTTTAGGATCTCATTTTGAGTTCCTGAGATCTCTTGTGAGGATTTTGATTTTGGTTTTTGTTCTTTTGTTTGTGGGAGTTCTAGTTCTCTTTATTGAGTTCCTTCGATCTCTTGTGATAAAAATATTTTAGATATTTATGTGTTTGAAATTTGTTTGTGGGAGTTCTAGGATCTCCTTGTTGAGTTCCTTAGATCTCTTGTGTGATGAATTTACTTATGAGAGTTTGAGGATCTCCTTGTTGAGTTCCTTAGATCTCTTATGAGAAATGTGCTTGTTTTTGTGTCTATGAAATTTGTTTGTGGGAGTTCTAAGATCTCCTTGTTGAGTTTCTTAGATCTCATATGGATAGATTTTTGTACGTGGGAGTTCTAGGATCTTCTTGGTGAGTCCTTAGATCTCTTGTGATAAATGGGCTTGTTTTTGTGTCTATGAAATTATGAAATTTGTTTGTGGGAGTTCTAGGATCTCCTTGTTGAGTTCCTTAGATCTCTTGTGAGGATTTTTGTATGTGGGAGTTCCAGGATCTCCTTGTTGAGTTCCTTAGATCTCTTGTAAGAAATGGGCTTGTTTTTGTGTCTATGAAATTATGAAATTTGTTTGTGGGAGTTTTAAGATCTCCTTGTTGAGTTCCTTAGATCTCTTGTGAGAATTTTTGTATGTGGGAGTTCTAGGATCTCCTCGTTGAGTTCCCTAGATCTCATGTGAGAAATATGATTTTATTTTGTGTTTGTATTCGTACACTTTCTTTGAATGAATATTTAATATTCTTTCAATAGAATGTGAAAGAATACAAAGAGTTTTAACGTGTACAAATTGAAAGTTTTAAAAGTTATTAGAAGAGTTGTCTCATTCTTACACTTTCTTTTGAATGAATATTTAATATTCTTTCAATAGAAATGTGAATGAATGATTTTTAATTTGAGTGTATTCTTTAAAAAAAAAAAGAATCCATATCTCTTTTTATTACTCAATTCTTTCACTTTCTTTTGAATGAATATATAATATTCTTTCAATAGAATGTGAATGAATAATTTTCAATTTGAGTATATGCTTTTAATAGAAATGAATCAATGTCTTAATTTTTATTATTTATTCTTACAGTTTCTTTTAAGTGAATATTTTATATTATTTTAAAAGAGCATGATTGAATGACAATTAATATATTGCATGCTTGAACATATTTTTCAAAGGATATGTGTTGTTTTTTATAAAATGTGTATTGCAATATGTTTCTATTGTATACTCAAATTAGTTTTTTTGCATTTTGTTTTTGGCAACTTCAAAAGCATGGTGCGCGGCAAGATTTGGTCATACGTGATGGTGATACGAAAAGTACATGCCTCGGTTTCTTTCTTGCAGTGTAAATATTGTGGAGACAAGTTCACAGGTGGTTCTACTCGCATCAAGCAACATTTTCTCGGAATAGGCAGTGATGTTGGAGCTTGCACTGCACTCCATCTGATGTTCTTCCGTTATGCAAATCGTATTTAGAGAAAGTGAAGATAGTGGTTAATCCGACCCTAATAAGAAAATTTTCAAATCAACAAGATGTGAGCACTGAGGTTGATGAGACGATTGAAGGAGAAGCACCAATAAATGCGAGGAGTGTATCCATACATGAAGGTAATGTAGATATGCTAGCAAGTGGGTCGCAAGTGAGTTTTGATGCGACTAATGCTTATCAGTTAAAGAAGAGAAAAAAGGGAGAACAATCTTCTATGGAGGATGGATTTCTTCGACAACAAGTGCATGAAGAGCACTTAAGATGGACATAAGCATTTGTTAAAAATGGTATACCATTCAATGTCATGAGAGTTGATACGTTTTGTAATGCCTTGAAATCATGTGCTAGACCAGGATTTATTTTGCCAGATTATAATAAGATGCGTACGGATCATCTTGATAGAGTCAAACAAATTGTGGCGGATTGCTTGAAAAAAAAGATATTGGACTTTATTCCTACATATGGGTGCACTCTTGCTTTTGATGGATGGACTAGCAAGCAGGCCAGACCCTTGATAAATGTAATGTGCATTACTCCCAAGGAAACTATGTTTTTGGAGAGTATTGATACGTCTCTAAAAGAAAAAACTTCAGCATATATTGTAAAAATATACGAAAGAGCAATTCGTAAAGTTGGTGGTAGTGAGAATGTTACTGCATTAGTAATAGATAATGCATCGAATTACAAGACCGCAAGTGAGATGGTCATGGCAAAGTATCCCACTCTAACATGGGTGCCATATGGCGCTCATACTCTCAACTTATTGTTGAAGGATATTGGACAATTGCCATTTGTGCAACCAGTACTGCAAGATGCTAACGCCATAGTAAGTTTTATAAAGAGTCATCAATAAGTACTTGCATGCAGTATTTAGAGAGCACTCTGTGAAGCAACTCAAGCAATTTTGTCAAACTAGATTTGCCACTTTTTTTCTAGTTCTTGCTAGATTGTTGGAAGTGCGTCAAGCTTTAGTCGAGATTATTGCAATAGACGATGGGCGAATTGGCTAGAGAAAAAGACGGAGTACGCAATACCAGGCTCTAAATGTGTGCATCTTGTACAATCATCTCTATTCTAGAAAAATATCGAAAGAATAAAAGAAGGTGTAGAGCCATTTGTAACAGTATTGAGGATGGTTGACACTGATGCCTTTGCTATGGGTAAAGTGTATTAGAAGATATCAGAAGTAGTACGACAAGTTAAAGAATTTGTGTGCTTTGCACCTAGGGAGAAGCAACAAGTGGTATATTTGGCCGATAAGAGATGGAAGCAAATGCACACCCCTTTGCATGGAGCTGCGTTTGCAGTACATCCACAATATCAAATGCATGCTCAATCATAGAATCCTGAAGTCATAAGTAACTTTCAAGAGGTTTGTAAAAACTTACTTCCAGGAGATCAAGGAAAACTGGCCTACCAGTAGCGAGTGAGGTATACAAATGGCGAAGGCTCTTTTGGAGATCCTTGGAATCTTAATGCTATTAAGATGACTATTGCACCTACTTGGTGGAAGGAATATGGTGGAGAGACATTGGAGTTGCAGCATGTTGCAACTTGTGTGCTCTCTGTTGCTGCATCATCCAGTGCATGTGAGCAAAATTGGAGTGCATACGATTTTATTCATTCTAAGAGACGTAATCGCTTAAAGAAATAAAGAGCTGCAGATTTGGTATTTTGTTTTGGAAATCTACGATTGTTGAAAGGATACAATGTTGTGGCTAGGGCAGCAAGCAAAGCCACTGTAATGAGAATTGCTGGACAATGATTGACTACAGAATTAGTTGCTGAGGGTGCATTTAGAGAAGAGGAAAATGAGCTTGAGCTACTCAGTGAACAACAGCGAAGTCGAAGAGATAGAAGATATTATACCTGTGTTGAATGCAATATAGAGCGATAGAAGAATATGAAAGGTGATAGAAGCGGTGGATGAAGCTCTAATTATATTGGATATAATGTTGTATGCAAGGGGATGGATGGGAGAATATGTCAAGTGATGGAAGAGCGCATATGCTCGTATCCATCTCGTCTCCTTTTGTACTTGAAAGCTAGAACCTTGTGGGCTATAAGTGATGTTGTGTTGTAATTATTGAGATTGTGGATGATTTCAGTATACATAATAGTTAGAGACAACCTTGTGACTTGCAAATACTTTCAAGGCAACATCCAAAAGTTGGAAAGAATAATTGAATATGCACAATCAAAGTTTATATTTTCAAGTCTTAAGGGTTAATCTAGCTATTATGTGCACTAATTCACGTCCATATATATTAATATTTTTGCATTAACTTTACAAGTCCATCTAATTCATTGAAAACCACTTAAATCACTTATACCACTTAGTTCACTTAGATCACTTAAATCACTTAGTCCACTTAAATTACTTAAGTCACTTAAATCACTTAAATCACTTAAATCACTTAGATCACTTATATCACTTAAATCACTTAGTCCACTTAAATCACTTATACCACTTAGTTCACTTAGATCATGTAAATCACTTAGTCTACTTAAATCACTTATACCACTTAGTTCACTTAGATCACTTAAATCACTTAGTCCACTTAAGTCACTTCAATCACTTAAATCACTTAAATCACTTAGTCTACTTAAATCACCTAGTCCACTTAAATCACCTAGTCCACTTAAATCACTTAAGTCACTTAGTCCACTTAAATCACTTAGTCCACTTAAATCACTTAAGTTACTTATATTACTTAGTCCACTTGAATTACTTAACTCACTTATATCACTTGAACCATCATTGCAGAAGAAGAGTATTATAAAGTTATATATGAAGTTTACAATGTACATAATTATGTAGTAGGATCCACATCTGCCGTTCCTTGAGTGCTTGGTCCTGCACCCTGCGAATCTATTTAGTGAGGTCCTCAAAATAAAAAATGTCGGTATCCTTAGCTGCATCCAAATCTCCAAAGGACTGTTTGTAGCGTGCAAGCTCAGACTCCAATGTCTGTACACGTGCTTTTGCAGGTCCTCGATCTCTTTGGCTTGTGATGCAACACGATCTTATAACTTCTTAGCAGTAACACCTTGTTGATGGCGGAGAGGTATGGCAGATGTGGCCAAGTCAACAAGATCACTGTGTGCTTGGGGAGTTAGCACATGAGATCTCTGAGACATGGGCTCTCTATTCTCTGTCCTTGCTAGCTTGTGCTCTGCAAGACGTCCCTTTCCTATTCCTGACAAGTGATGCTTGTCATTCCAATCCACGCATCAATGCAAGACGTCGTAGACATACACCTGTTGAATGAAATACATGGGTATTTGCTGGTTGTTGGGGATGCTTCCTTCCACCTCTATGAATTGTTGGAGAAGGATGTGGGCTAGGGTTTTGTGCCACAAGTCTGACAACTTGGGCTGTGCATATTTATTCCTAGCACTTCATGAACGAAGAAACAAGGTGTTTTTTATTACAAACTCTGATGGACATAGTCTCTGTACTTATCAAAGAGAGACTAGGTTGCCTTGCATGGTATCGTCATCCACTAGACTAGCAACAAAAATACCTAGCCCCTCTCTACCTAGCATCTCTCTTTGTGCTTGTAAGATAGCCTGAGCCTTAGTGTGATTTAGCTAGTTTGCTAAATCAGCCTCTTAAGGCACAAAAGCACCTTTTGGGCCCTCTTGGACTGGAGGTTGCTCTGGTTGGGGAGGATCCTGTGGGAGAATGTTCTCTAAGTTCTCTCCCTCCATGCTCATACATAGCCTAAAAAATGACAACAAGATAGAATTAATTTGTAACCACAAATAATATTAAACATTTAAACAATATCAAACAATTAAACAATATTAAACCTATACAAACAATATTTAAATATTTATTGTTGCATCATTTATCATATTTTAAAATTGGACCATTATTTTTATCACATCATTCACTTATACAAATAATATTTAAACATTAATTATTGCATCATTTATCATATTTGACAATTGGATCATCATTTTTATCACATCATTTACTTATACAAACAATATTTAAACATTACTTATCGCATCATTTATCATGCCATTGCTGTAAATATACAAACTTGAACAATGGAGTGGTTCCAAACTTGGATGATATATAAAAACAAAAATGTTACAAGTATTCATGATCGATCACTCATGTTACATCCTGTCCATGAAAGACTCAGTCATTGGCTGGTCTAAGTTCTTGGTTTAGATTGAGTTGTATACCACATCTTGGAGCAATGCCAAAAACCCCACAAAAAACTGTAGTACTTGGACGTCTATTCGGTTCGACTGACTTTCCTTGAACCGCAAATCATCGTAGATGCCGGATTAGAGCTTCTACGGGTCTCATACTTGGCGATGGTGCACAAATGTCCAAGATCTTTAGGATGTGATGAGACATGGCGTACACATCTTGTGCAACATCGAAAGGTGGGGGATTGGTGCAGAGGCACTCTGGAGCAATGTGCTGAAACCTAGCAATGGTGGAGTTGTCACTGAGTAATGCGGGATAGTGCTTTCTAGTGCTGCATGGGGTCATCATTCCCCAATCACATATGCCTAGATACACCTCCTTGGATGACTCCGAGAAGTGTAGCATAATGTTTTGCACATGCAAATCATTATGTAGGACATTGTGTTGTGACTCAGGACGTGGGTGCTTGTGTTGTGGTGGATGCAATGCAGCATCTGACTGGGGGCACGGTGCATTGATGCTTGTGGTTGCAACTGTTCTTGGGGATGTGGGTGCATTGATGGAAGGGAGGTTGAGGCAGCTCCTTTGCCTTTGTAACCTCGCCATGCATTCTTGATGTACATGACCTTGGCATCTACAGCAGGACCCTCCCACTTTGTCTCACATGAGTTTATGTCTCGATCTATTTGACTGAGGCATCGTCGACCCTCCATTGCTAAGTGGTACAAATACTGGTCTATAGACTCTACTATGAAAACATATGGAAATTGATCACGCAAGGTCCTCCCTCCACGCTCTGCCATTGTTCTCACCAAATTTTGCACACCGCTTTCACCATTTTGGAAAGCTGTCTCAATGATGTCCTGATCGACATTCATTAAGAAGTGTATATTCTCGTTTTTCAGCACCTTCCTCTGAAATTGCTGACACTTCCTCTTCTCACCTATGTGAGCCATCTCATATGCAGTAAGCTGCAACACAGAATTCAAAAAAGAATTCAGTGCCACGTGCAATAAGAAACTCATTAAGCCATAACAATTAACAATGCAAGCAGTCTAAGAAATTACCTAGGTATAACCTCTCACAACTCAAGCTCAAATCATGTAATAGACTATAGAAAATCAAAACACAAAAAATAAGCATGTAACTTGCACAAAAAATGACCTAGGTATAACCTAATCGTGGACTTCACCATCTAACACTAGGCTTCAACTACAACACACAACTATCAAGGGACAATTGAGTGCCAGACTAAGTGTCTAAGAGCACATCGCATGATATCTAACTTAGGCTGCAACACACAACTATCAAGGGACAGTTGAGTGCTAGACTAAGTGTTTAAGAGCACGTCGCATGATATCTAACTTAGACTGCAACACACAACTATCAAGGGACAGTTGAGTGCCAGACTAAGTGCTTGAAAACATCTCTAAACTTAGACTGTAACACACAACTCTCAAGGGAGAGATGAGTGCCAGAATAAGCATTTATGAAAACATCACTAAGCTTGGACTGCAACACACAACTCTCTTAAGAGAGATGAGTGCCAGCCCAAGAGTTCCTACAAACAAACATTTTTATACAAACTGAGACCACAAGACACAACTCTCTTAAGAGAGATGAGTGTCAGCCTCAGGTAAAAGACAATTATTTATATTATAATTAAAATTGCAACACACGACAAAAATAGACTGCAACACACAACTCTCGCAAGAGAGATGAGTGCCAAGTTGTCTACACACTTAAATACAATACAAAATAAATATTAAACAATTTAAAAAGACTGTAACACACAACTCTCCTAAGAGAGATGAGTGCTAGTCCTAAACAAAACAAAATAAAAGAAACATTAATTACTAAAACGAAAGACTATAACACAAGCAGGGGTGCAGTAACGTACCTATGATGAGAGCTGGTAGGTATGGAAGTAAGCAGGAGGTAGCAGGTAGGCAAGCAGGAGGTGGCAGGGCTAGCAAGCAAGTGGCTAAGGTGGCAAGGAATACAGGTGGATGTATTCATACGAATACCAAAAATGGCAATGACTTAAGTTTATACTATGTTTATACGTACGAATAACTTTATTCGTACGAATAGCAGTTTATTCATACGAATAGGTTATTCGTACGAATAAAGTAATTGTACGAATAACCTATTCGTATGAATAAAATATCAAAAAACGTTTGAAACATTTTAAATCACAAAAAATGCGTATTTGAGAATTTTTTTCGATTAAAAAAAAAATGCCCAAATAAATGCAACTTAGGTGAAACCATGTTCACACGCAGCCCAGTTTAGACTTCCTACTTGCCCAATCATCCATGGTTGCAAATGGTAGGGTGGATGGGTGCCACACTAGATGAAAATCATGCAACGCTATCTTCAGAGTTGTCATAGCTTGGCTTGCCAGACGTTGTGAATGCTACATTCCACTTGCATTTGTCTAATTGGCTAGCATCATCATGAGCTCAACTTTGTGAAGAGGTCCACGATTTACTACAAGGAAACCTCCACTCTTAGATATCTTCTTTTGCAGAAGATACCTACAGGTCACCAACAACATAGAAGAAGCTTGTGGGTCGTTTTCTAAGCAAGAAAGCTAAGCAGGACCTCAACGTTCATAAAAGGCCCATGATTGAAATTCCCCCCCCCCAAAAAAGGGCTCACAGCTGCTATCGTGACTTGCCTGATTTTTTTTTAAATTACTCCTTTGGGCCTTTCACCTAAGTGCTCGGTTGCTGTAGGATTCATCCCAATCATTGGATCGACAAGCTTGTAGACATGAGAAAATCAAAACTTTGAGATGCATGCATGGGTCACTTTGAACTAGTTGTGCAGTTGGCAAGTGAGTTGGAAAGATGAAGTTGAACTGAAGGGATCTGTGGCTACCAAGGACTTTGATGATTGAAACGAAGAGAGAGGCATTCTTCCCCCCTTTTTGTATGCTATGAAAGGACCTTGTTTTGCATACTTTGTGTGTGTGTGTGTGTGTGTGTGTGTGTGTGTGCACATGCAGATGCATGAGAGCGAGCGAGCAAGCAAGAGGGAGAGAGAGAGAGCAAGAGAGAGAGAGAGAGAGAGAGAGAGAGCGAGAGAGAGAGAGAGAGAGAGAGAGAGAGAGAGAGAGAGAGAGAGAGAGAGAGAGAGACGATGGCACTGGACTTCGGAGAGCGGGTCTCCTACCAATTCGTACAGGTTTTCATATACGGGTTGACGGACGAGATTTGAGGAAGAAGTGGCTAGGTACACATAAGAGGAGGGCGAGGGATCAAGCGCATGTAGAGAGACTAGGGGCAAGGAGGGTGAGGCGGACAAGGAGGGCACACACAGGCTAGAGACGGAGGACGAGGAGGGTGAGGAGGACGAGGAGGGCGAGTAGCACAAGGAGGAGCAATAGTAGGATAGAACATTTAGTGGTTCAATATTTCAGCACTTCTGCTCTTTTGAGTAGATTGCCTCAACAGATTTGCCATTTTAGAGTTCGGCACTTTTGCCATTTTGTAGTGCATTAGCACATTACTTTGGTGGATTTGCCATTTTGTAGCATATTGCCATTACTTTGTAGACTTTCTTTGCAAAATTGTAGTGTACACCTCCGCATTTGTAACATTTAATCGTGATTTTAATGGAAAACAAAATTATGTGGGATAGGATGGGACTGAAACAAGCACCATCGTGCCCCACATAATTTTTTTAAGCTTTTGTAAGAACTTTGGTATATACCGACTCTTGTACCACTGTAGTGTTGATATCTACCGATGCCTGTATGCGTGCAGTGTCGGTATATACCGATGGCTACACCGACGCCCATATCGACACTGTTGGACATATTTCACCGATGGTGACACCGACTCTCGCATTGATGGTTTCTTCGTGACGTCCACACTGACAGAGTTTTTGACACTTTCCACTTGTTAAAATTTTTTTTCTTCGTATTTAGCGTAGGTATCGGTGTCGAAAAGCGGTCTGTGTCTTATAGTGTATACTAACACTAGTAAAAGAACTTCTGTTATTGTCGGTATATACTAGTACTATCTTAATGTCAGCATGTCTTGTAGTGTATACCAACACTGGTAAAACAACTTGTGTTAGTGTCGATATATACCAAGACTGTCTTAATGTTAGTATATACCGACTCTCTTAGTGTCCATATATATCAACACTACACTAACATAAACCTATCTGCATATCGTATTGATGGTTTTTGTGCCTGCGTGCGCTAAATATTGGCCAAAAAACGTAAAAAAAGGATGAAGGTGTAGTGGTGTATGTCCCATATTGTGTTAACCCAAGACAAATGGAACCTATCATACCAATTTCATGCCCAACATATCAATGTTGCATGTATGGGATACTGGAAACTTGCTTTGCATTGAAAATCTGACACAAATTGTCTTGAGGATGCCATTGGAGAATAAGTGATAGACACCATAGAAAGTTGAATCCTTCTTAAGAAGTGAAACTAATTTTACATATTGTGAATTGTTAATTTTTCCTACTTACGAATTTATTAACTAATTAATTAAATATTTTGGTTGGGATTAGACAATTAAGCAAACTTTAATCCTTTACTTCATCATGTGTGCACAATGTTCCTTATAGTAACTAAGGTATCCACTTTGTTTTTATGGTGTTTATGGTAGCCTAATTATTGAATGTTGCAAATCCTTGATTATGCTTGAACACACACATTTTTAATTAATGATGATAAATTATGTACTTTGGACTAGCCAATGTTGAGAAGGGGAATAACTTTGCAAGCCCTTTCAAGATAAAACTTTACTTAAATATGACATATAGACTTGTTTCTTTTGTAAAGTTGATATTATGTAGTTAAAAGTGAGAGATGCTATCTAAGATTTAAACAACTGATTATGCTTTGAGGCTTTATTTTTCTCACAGAAGGAATTACCCGTTTATTCAAGCTTTTAATTTATTAAGAATAGTTCATCTTTGTTGAGAAAGGAAGTAAGCTTTCTAATTACTAAAATATCTTTTAGGTTGATGAATCTAGGCTATGATAACATTGATTCAAATTAAAATGATTAGGTCTCATTTCTTACATCCATATTGGAGATGGGGTTAGATAATAGTGAGTGTGTGTGACTAGTGTGTTTTTGTTTTTGTGTGTGTGTGCGCATATGTGTGCATGTGTGGACACACATACATGCAAGTTTGTTCACACATACACAAATATGTGCATGTTGTCGAAACACACACATGCCCATGTACCCATGGACACATATAGATAGAGGTAATTGTACACATACACAAGCATGTGCACGTGCACACATGTGGATTATGTAAGTATGTGTGCATATGTGCTTGTGCACATGCATTTTTGTTCCTACATCCACATGGACAAATATGCATGCACACACCCAACCTTGATAATGTGCATGCACATAAGAGCACACGTATATCACAATGATTCATCTCTCAGAAATTGGGGGGAGTGCATTACTACTATAAAACCATGAGAGTTCAAGGGGAGAACCATTCTTGTAAATCGCGAGGCTTTAAAATGACCCCTTTTTCTATACACCTTACAAAATTTTCCCAAACCCTAATTAAAAAACAATGTATTTCTACTTTTAAAAAAATCATTTTTTCTATTTAGAAACACCTTCTTGAGTGGCCCCTGTGCCCCCGAGCTCATAAAGTAAGATTGATCATGATGTCATCAAGATTGTGTGTGTTTGTGTGTGTGTGTGTGTGAGAGAGAGAGAGAGAGATTAGGAAAAGTAGCATTCGCTTGTTGCAAAATGAAAATGAAAACAAGGTGGGGATCCCACTAAGGCCCTACCTTTTGGAGTGTCATTATAAGTCTAAGTGTAAAGTAGCTGGATAAATATTTCCAATAACTTGTAAAAGGGAAATGATAGGTGTAAATTGGAAGGAAAGGAAAAGGTGGTGTCATACAAGAGACAAAGAAAGCCTCCATCTTTAGGGAGAAATACCTGACAAAAGACAAAAGCATTTAGGATAAAAGACAAGAACATTTAGGACCTCCACATGCAAACAAAAACCTTAAACCCTAAATGCATTAGAAGCACTTAAACTCCTACTAACCCACACTTAAACCTGATACTAAACACAATTTGCATGGTCAAATTGACCAAATGAGCTTACTTAAAAATTATGAACCAAATCAGCAACTCACTAACCAAGGCATCCCGAAGGACCCTTGCACGGACAAGAAGAGCCAGTCTCCAAGAAGATGCACGGACAAGAAGAGCGAGTCTCCAAGAAGAGCCACACTCAAACCTGATACTAACCACAACTTGCATGGTCAAATTGACCAAATGAACTAACTTCAAAACTATGGACCTAATTAGCAACTCACTATCCAAGGCCAAAACTTCTTTGGGAGCGATGCAGCGCTACAATACAAGTTTGGGCAGGCGATTTGGAAAACGTGCGTGTTGCTGGTGCAAGCAAAATTTATCGCGTGTACTAGCGCTAATTTGATACCATTCCATGGAGATGAGAAGCTATGTAGATCAAGCTATGCCGCTTTTCACAATCCCACATGGTTCTCAATTTGGAAAAGAGTCGCTTCCTTCACACAATTCGGCTAAGAGTAATCTGCTGATCATCATCTTTTGTCTCCTCATAGCATTTCTCCAAAGCTACTCGATCTCGGACGAGCATTTATACTTTGCACAGGGGGCGTAGGCTCATGAGCGAGGGAAAATATGAGCGGGGGAGACTGTGGGAGAGCGACCGGGGAATCGCTTTCCAAGAGTTAATACATAAGTTCACTCTTGGAAGCAAACGCGAACGTTTGTTTGACTCAAGCGATGAGGAACGCAGCAGTCTGTTTGTACGTACTAGCATCTTATAAGAAGACGCAGCAGCCGCAGCAGCAGCAGCAACAGCCATCGATCCTTGATCACTTCTTGTTGTTGGGTTCTCTCTGATATCTCTCTCTTTCGCCTCCACCGTAGGTCGCCTCCACCGTAGGTAAGGTTCTGCTTACGGTGCTCACTATCTTCATTACGCCGGAGGAATATGTGAAACTCCCTATTTGGAGCTCGCGCGTGCCTTCCCTTTTTTATGTTTTTCCAAGAATCACCCGGCCAAACGGACGCTCCCGTTGCTCATTAGATATCTCCTCCGACAGCGACTTCTATTTTCAACATGCATACGAAAATATTTAGTGTCTGGATGAGTCCCTTCAGTTTCGAGTTGACAAGAAGCTTGTTTGAAAAACCTGGATAGTTTAGTTCGGTCTCAAAAGGTTGCTCCAAGCAAACAAAAGATAACGGTGTCGCATGATTCTCTTCGAAGTTGTTAATGATTTTCCAGGGGTTTTGTAACGTTGTCAGTCAGAATACTGGTGGCGATATTATAATTTTTGTATGCAAACGACTGCCTGTTATTCTAATTTGATGCACGGTTTTGCAGATTTTGGAATGGGGAATGGCGAAGAAAGGAACGCGTCTACTTATAATGGAAGACAACCGCGGTTTGAGTGTCTTCTTTTCGGTAACTGAGTACATTTCGCAACTAGCAATATACCAGCTCCTGGCACGAGTACTTTTATCTGCCCGGGGGTGCCTCAGAAGACTAATCGTGCATCCTTCGTTCTTTTGTGAAGATTTGAATAATACATTGCTTGCCCCCAGCTTTGGGATGTCGCAACAAATCCAAAAAAATATATACGGTACTGCATATCTCTTGCTCTTCTCTTTTAGATATTTCGGATTTACTTGTGTTGGATTGGACTTTTATGTTTGGAACAACTTGAAAATCTTCACTGAGAAATTGATTCGTCCCTTGCATTGTCGAGAGAGTCGTATTTCGCAGAGTTTGCGGTGGAGAAGCTGGGAATTGATGCAGACGCTGCTTCTAAACTTTGTTCAGAGCTGTCCAAAAGCTATGGATCCATAATGGCTGGTCTCGTGGTAATTGTCATTAAATATCCCAATTGTTGGATTATTAAGACTAAACTCCTAAGGTTACGCAAATCCATGCGCTCAAATCTTCATTGAAGACTTAACGTTTGAATAAAAAGAGTCTTTTCCATATCTATAATGTCCTAGTAAGGAACCGTCATGAGCAATACAATTAATTGTGCCTTTCATGATCTGTCTCTATTTCTCTCGCCCTCGTTTGTCTCGCTTTTTGCCTCTTGCCTTCTTGCATAGTCTCTATTCTGACATGGTATCAGATGATTCAAATAGTGATCCTTGGGCTTTGTCTCTTTCCTTGCATAGTCTCTATTCTGACTCTGGTTTCAGATGATTCAAATAGTGATCCTTGGGCTTACCCATCCACAACTGTTGCATTCTTTGCACCTCCCTTTCTCGAGAGTGACGTTGCTTCCGTTGCTTCTATACCTGATGATCGTTTAGCTGCTGGTCACGTAGCTTTACTTGTAGACGACCATCTCACAGCCGCTGCAGATCTTTCTTGATTTAACGATGGTGTTGTGGGTGCAGGCAATAGGGTACAAATTTGACTACGACGAATTCATAAGGCAAGCTTTAAGTCTATCATTTTATAAAACGCCGAGGAATAAAATTTGAAAATTGTTATGCCTTTATTGTGGCGAACACAGCTGACGTCCATGTAAATGCCGGTTTCACTAGAATTGCGCACGGAAAATTACCGTATCACCTACTAAGGCCAGATCCTGAGCTTAGAGATCTATTATTAAGCATGCCACAAAGAAAATTAGTGAGTTGATTTCAAAATTCAGCAAACTTCTGAACCAGTTTTCGCTTTCAGAATTAGCCAGGTGAACAACAAATTGATGAGGGTATACATGATGACCTCCTAGGTATTCACAAATGGAGGCAGAGACCATGCTCTCAAGGTGTTGAGCAAAATGGGTGTGGAAGACTGCTTTGAGCAAATCCTAAGTTTCGAGACGTTCAACTTGCGTGACAATTTTCATAGCTCCATGCCTATCTTGTGTAAGCCTGACAAAGAGGTCTACCAATGTGCCATTCGAATTGCTGGAGTTAATCCTAGCAAAACAGTATGTGAGATCTATTATTTCGTGATGTGATAATTTAGTAGGGGGAAAACTTGCTAAGGGTTGCTAAGATTTGGGGGGTGCAGCTTTTTCTGGATGATAGTCCTCACAATGTGAAAGGAGCAAAAGCTGCTGGTCTTCAGACTGTTTTGGTAAGGTCCGCTCATTGTCTTGGGTTGCGAAATCTGTGTGAGACGACGTGGCTAATTTGCAACTGCTATTCATACGCGAACAATATTCTCAAATCAATATGTGTTTTCTGGAGTGGAATAATTCTATTGCACACTTTTTTACAGGTCGGGCGCAAAACGAAAGTGGAGGGTGCCGATTATGCCATAGAGAGCATGCTTGAATTAAGAGAGAAAATACCTGAGATTTGGCAAGATCAAGATGTACTTGAAAGTCTTCCCAAGCAACAATTGTACACCAATGGATGCTATTGTTGTTGCTACATAGTTTTTGAATGCCTGAAAGCTAGCAAGTTACTAGATGAGAAAATGTATACGAAAAGCCCCCCGAGGCATTAGACCAGCTCCAGTCAAAGCCTGAAAACATTTCCATCACATAGTAAACAGAAGATAACATCTAGGGCATTTAGTGCGACCATCAACAACAATCATTCCAATAAAATTAGCATTGATAGTTATCTTACTTTACCCTCAATGAAGCAATCTTACATAAAGAAAGCTTGTAAAGCCTAGAAAATCGCTGCGAGAAAAAGCTCTTTAGTTCGTATATCACGAAAAACTCAATCCAATACTTTTGTTTTTGAATTAACAAAAACACATTTTATAGTATGACACATGCACCTTAGTTTTATAGATTATCACAAACGTATTGAACATATATTGAAGAGCTTGATCCAAATGTTTGCAAGAGCTTCACCATCTTCTTTTAAAATGTTTGCATGTAGGTATCAATGGGAATGAATCCTTACTCTCAAACGTACACTAAAAGAGGTCGTTTGGCAAAACTCTAGAGACTACCCCAAGTACTCCCTCTTTTCACTCTCTCACACGTGTGTATGTGCACACACACACACACACATACACATCATCATCATCATCATTATCATCACTTACCAACTTTAAATGATGGTATTAATGCCATGTTTTGTTTATCTTTATATGTCATGATTGGCATTTATTATCATAAGCTATTTAAAACGGTGTTTATTTTGATGAACAATTGTTTCATTGATGATCAACTTGGGTTCTTTTCTCTTATAGTTTTATGGTCAATATTTGTCTTAATGAGTTAGCATTCATTGTCATATCTTGTTAAATATTTGCTATGTGGTAAAACCAGGTACAAACATCAATTGATGAGGACTTTCCGTGTGGAGTACCCGCATACTGTTCTTGGTGAGATTCCTTGAATTAAGTAAAGTATCTAGGGTTAAGGACTACCAACCTCTATCTTATGATTATAGTAATTTGCTAGTCATTTCATACCTTGTTATACCTTTCACTACCTTTACTCTTTAGACATGAAGAATATGTAGATAGGAATGTTCATCCCAACAAAGACTAACTAGGATTGTTTTTTGTTGGATGGTGATAGGTACCAAGTCCTAGCTTTGGACTAAAATGGTGTTTGAATTATAGATTTACTACTTATTTCTGGTCTTTTGGCTGTGTTTCCTAATTATAAGTTTTTCAGTGAAGAAATCTTCTTTCCGCATTAAATACTTAGGTTTGCTTAAATTTAGCAACAACTATCTATCTTTTACCATATTACAGATAACATAGGCACCTATTCAAATGCATGCCAATTTAAAATTGGACTTTTTTATTTTTTATTTAAAAACTTATTTTTGAGTACACATGGTTGTATTACGATCTCGAGGCATGCACCACTAAGAAATTGTATGTATCATGTGCATTCGAGTGGTTTTAAAAACCGCTTAAATAAAACTTTTCGCCAATGAAAACACCCTTTGGAATTTTTTATTTTTCTCTTTTAAACTTATTTTTGAGTGCACATGGTTGTATTAGGATCTTGAGGCATGCACCACTAAGAAACCGTATGTATTATGTGCATTCGAGGGTTGTTTTAAAAACTGCTTAAATAAAAATTTCTGCTAATGAGAACACTCTCTCTTTTCTTATGAACCAATGAATTTTTTTCTAAAGTTGAATAAAATCTTGTTATTCAATCTTGTTAAATTTTTTTCGAAAGTTGGATTAAAATACCTATCCTTTGGAATGTACATGGTACACAACATTTTTAAGGGTGAACCCCCCAAGACTAGGATGGTGCTTGGTTTGTGTTGAAGTGAGTTATTCTAGAGGATATACTTACAAAGAGAATAAATAAAATTTACATTTTGATTTTTCTAAATAGCAAAGGTGACAGTTTATCCATACTATTGTGGAACCCCTGCCAAGCCATAGGCTATAGTTATTAGGATGTGCTTTTGAAGTACATAAGCATATGAGCAACTACTAGGGATGTTTTTATCAAAGCTAAGCTTATATATTAATATAAAATATTAGCGAAAGTTTCTAAGGTCTTTTTTTTAAGTTTTACAATACTAGTAGAATGTAGTTAATTTATATATATATATTTTTTTTGAATTTTGAAGGAAGAAATATAAATTATGGCAAAAGTTAAACTTTTCTTCATAAAAGTTTCAAATCCTCATGAATATTTCAAACATTAATTGTTACAGTTGAGAGTCCCTTTTCCAGATACGAGTGGCCAGCGTACTAGCTCGTCACGACAGGATAGTAGGCGTAGTAGCAAGGAGAGCGATGGGGGATGCATGGCACAATGCTTTGGGCAGGGTAATGGTGGAGTGGGGATGATTCAGATGATGCAGGCATGCCAGAGGTGATAGTACGATCTTCTATGACATCACTCAGACATGAGGCAACTTGATGGATGCACGGGGGAAGGACATCATGGCCTTCATGCGCTCTATAATTGCTAACAACTACAGAGATTGCTTTATTCCATACAAAGAGCAGCAAAAAAGGTTGGCTGATGAGACCATCACTACTGTGCGCTCTAGGTATCCCAATCCCCCCAATGTTGAGTTCACAGATAAATGGGCAAAGTCAAAGATTATTATTATACTTGCCAATAAAAGATCTTCTCTTAAGAGGTAGGCACTAGCCGAGATTGCCAAGAGAGAGGGAGGTCAACCACTAAGGGGCCAGCCCACACTGCTCATAAGCATGAGTGGAAGAAAGCAACGAAGCCAGCGAAGGTGGATGCTAGTCTTCAGCACGTGGAGGCACGAAGGATCCAAATGGAGCAATATGAAAACATGCATTTTGGAGTAAGGGGTGTTGAATCATGGGAGGCCCAATTTGTAAGTATCGATCTCAAATCATATTGTGTTTATGTGGTTTATTAGGAGGTTGTTTCTTTGTACTAACCCCTTCGTAAATTTTGTTATCTTGCAGCTTGATATTGTGGGTAGGTACCCTACTCCTGTCGAGATAGCCTACCATCGTGGACATCGCAGAGGACATACATGGAGGCACTTCTATGATGAGGGGTTGATTACTGAGGAGCAGTATATCCGGGCTACTGAAGTGCCTCCCTAGGTATTTAAAAGTACTTAAATAATGTCAATATTGTAAATAAAGATTTGATTTTTCATATATTGATACATGTTGTGAGGAAGAAGGTGATGAAGAAGGGAGCGAGGATGCAGATGACTTAGATTAGTCATAAAAGTAGTGCTAGCTACTCTTTTTTGTACTTGAAACCATTGGCTTGGCTTCATGCCTCTCTTGTATATATATCCTCTTATTTTTTGTACTTGAAGCCATAGGACGTGGCTTGGCTTCGTGCTATATGTACATACAAGCACTTTTTGGGCTATGAATTAATATATACTCCTTTTATTTTTTTGGCTTTCAATTTCCTCGTGCAATGTTCTATCAATGAATGCCTTGTGAACTAAACATTTTGGAGTTGTAATGTTTTATTCGGAATTGTAATTGTTGGCTATAGACGTGCTTGAAATCGTGCTAATTAAAATGCCAACTGTGCTAATTAAAATGCGGTTGGCTATAAGAATTGAATTGCACATGGTGGAAATGGGATTCTTGTAACCACATAGCATACACAAGATACACAGTATTCTATTCAACCACACAAAATTCTATTTAAAAAAAATAAATAAATCTATAGAGCATCTATAAGCATGTCTATGAACGCGTCTTTCTATTTTTTAAAAAATTTCTACAGAGCATCTAATAGCGCATCTATAGGCGCATCTATATGCAGGTCTGTCTATTATATAGATGCACCTATAAATGCGGGTCTAGAGACATGCTAATAGATGTGCAAATAGACATGCCTGTAATTTTTTTTCAAGTTAAGGAAATGCATCTATGTGCATGTCTATGGGCGTATGCATAGCCAACTGCCATAACTTTCTCAAACACCTCATCAGGTCGAACAATTTTACTTGTGTAATCTACATATCTATCTCTCACTACCTTGAAGCTTGTGAGAGATTCTTCCAGTTCTTGACTTCCCCTATTAGATATGCTCAATGCCCTACCCTTTTGGTAACCACCAGTGGCCCAAGGTGCTCAAGTTGTAAGGCCCCCATATGAGGAGAAGCCATGTGTGAGCCCGGGACACTGGATGGGGATCCTGACTTGCATGTTAGATGAGGTCTATCAATGAGACTGTTGATGGTAGAAAGGTGATTGTGTGGGAGCCCCTTATTCTTGCTGGGACCTGGGGAGCCCCGGAGGCAATGGTATAGAGAATATTCCCTGAATATTCCATGGATGACTAGTCGGTTTCACCAACTAAGTTGATTGGTTGGCTTCATCGACTAGGTTGACTGGTCAGTTCCACTGACTACATTAATCCGACTGCCCTCAAAGCTATAAAGAGGTGACCTCCACAGTCCATTGTACTAGATCAGGTCTTCCAACAAAGATCTTCCAACTAGTAGCTCTTCACCTAGGATTTGTCTAGATCGCCATCTAAGCTCCACTGTGGGAGCGCACGGGTGGACGGAGTCATCATTTGTACTACATCAATATTGAAGGAAAATTTTGTTCACCTCCAGTTTGATGTGTACTCTCTATTCTTTGTTCAGTTTCTGTTCCGCTGCATCGGGTAATTTAACATGGTATTAGAGCCAAGTGGCTCTAAGGATCAAAGAATAGAAGAGAGGCGAGGGTTTCAACAACATACGGAGTGATGGCAACAAGAAGCAACTCAACAAGAAGTGGCTCAAGTTTAGCAACTGCTACTGCACCAACAATCTAGGCGTTGAGGATTCGCCCATCAGCCTTTACTGAAGGCAAGCTAGATGGTACGAACTACACTCTGTGGAAGTTTAAAATTACTACTATTTTGGATTCATATGACCTTCTGGAGACAGTACTGGGGACTGACCTAGAACCATAAGGAACCCCCAACCCAGCAAATCTGGGGATTATGATACCTCCTAATGTCAACCTTCTACGAGCTTGGAAATGCAGGTATGCAGATGCTATGTTTGCCCTAGTTACAAGTACTACTGATAGTATTTTGACCTTGATTCAGCATACATCTAAGGCAATTATGGTCTGGAACATATTGAAGAGTCAGTATGAGACGCGAAATTAGACAAGGATCCAGAACCTGGAGAATCAACTCGCAGCTGAGAAGTTTAATGAAGGACAAATAGCGGAGGCGTTCATAACCCGAATCAAAAACCTGCGTTGTGTGGATAAAATGTAAATATGTTTTCCGCTTGTTGCATGCTTATGGCTAGGTGTATAGATATGTACATAGCTAGTTGGTGGTGGATTTGAGCTATGGATGCTCTCATAAAAGACTTGACACTACCAAAGATATTTTCTTGAGATCATAGATACTTCTATGAGGTTTTTTGGGATATGATGAAATGCAATGTGGAAGCACCAGGATAATCTAGAGCATGGCTTCCAACATTGTCTATATGGTGATGTGATACCATGTGCTCCAAAATGTTGTCCTGTGTCACATGTTTATAATGTCATGAGTGTTTTTTCTTTTGTCTTGAGTCATGTGAACTTCCCATGAGTCAAGCTGGTTCGATGTAAGGAGATTAGAAGAAGCATGCAAGTGATTGAATGCCTAACTAGAACCGTGTGTACATCAACATCTAAGGTTTGGAAAATCAGCATTTGATGCTTGGTGTATGAATTTGGGAGAAATCTTTGAGAGTGATAAAATGTCACTGTTGAGGTGGCCAAAAACACCTATTTCATTAATTTTGGACTTTTTCTATTGTTTTTGGACGAAGCCCAAAAATCCTTCCCAAATGAAAAGTTTACTTTGTGAAAATATCCTTCCCAAATCAAAATTTTACTTTCTGAAAATATTCTTCCCAAATCAAAAGTTCACTTTGTGGCACTATCATATTCACATGAATATTGTTTTTTCAATCTATACTTTTGCACCAACATGCAAGAATTTGAAATAATCCTATATTAGAAATTCTAGCTATATCTAAGTTATTTGTTAATTTAATTATTTTTAATATTTTTCCTTGACGTGATAAATTTATAAATCCATGAAAGGAGACTTAAATATTTCATGAAAATAACATTGTCACTCGCAATATGCACAAAATTTTTAAAACTTTTAATAAATAGAAAAAAGACATGATGCCATAAGACCCAAGTTTTGTATTGAACCAAAGAGGTATAACAGCAATTATAGCTATTATTATATGATTACATTGAGAGACGTTGCTCTCAGCTAGAGTCTTTATATCCAAAATGATATAGACTGAACATATGTTTACAATTTAAATTGTTGCTCTTAAAGAGCCTCAATTCGTGCCATCTGCATAATTTGACTCCCCATTGTCTTATTGCTCAATGTCATGACAGTCCCTTGCCAGGTGCTATCTGCATTAACTCCCACTTGTCTTGCCAAGCCTTGCCCCTTGGGTGCATTGACTCCCCATTGTCTTATTGCTCAATGTGATAGTCCCTTGCCAGGTGCCATCTGCATTAACTCCCTATTGTCTTGCCAAGCCTTGACCCTTGGGTGACATCCAGTGCAAAATATAGGTGCCATCTGCATTAACTCCCACTTGTCTTGCCAAGCCTTGCCCCTTGGGTGCATTGACTCCACATTGTCTTATTGCTCAATGTGATAGTCCCTTGCCAGGTGCCATCTGCATTAACTCCCTATTGTCTTGCCAATCCTTGACCTTGGGTGACATCCAGTGCATATTTTGACTCTCATTCACTACTACACACGGATCCTATTGCGACGTTTACGTACCGGCGTTTGCGCCCGCTTAGCATTAATCATCTGTATGAAAAGCGGGTTTCGTAAAGCGTCGCTATATAGCGACTCTTGCTAAAAGTCGCTATATAGCGACTTTTATTAAAGTCGCTATAAGCGACTTTAATAAAAGTCACTATATAGCGACTTTTAAGTGTCGCTATATAGCGACACTAATATACTATTTTATAGCGACATTTTTCCAGAGAGGTTTTTTTTTTTATATAGGCCCTTAAAGTTAGTTTTTTCCAATGACAAATTTTTTTAAATTTTCATACATGTTTGAGCTCATAGAGAATAAAAAAATGAGAGCATGTACATCAAAAGCTTGAAGCTCATATATTCATGTCTAAGTTTGAGATGAGAAAAATCAATTAAGAGCATTTACATCAATTGTTTCATCTTGAGCCACGTCTAAGGTGCCAAACAAGTCTATCTCCAACTCTATACCGAGTTGATCTCCTATATCATCATCGTACTCTAGCATCGTACGTTCACCTAAAAGTATTTGATCATCTTCTTCAATAAATTGTGGTGATTCTTCATGATGGTTGTCTTCTTCCTCAATATCGTGATCTCCATCTTCCTCCCATGCGATGTCATTATGCGCATCTTCCTCTTGGCTCATATGGTGATCTACATCTTCTTCGCTAGATTCATCAATTGGATCCGGCATTGGTAGTGGCATCTCCATATCCATATCTCGATCTTTAAAAATTTGCTTACTTCGTGGTGTAACTTGGATCACGTACCACCATCTTGGATCAGAACGATCCGGATGAAAAACCACCTATATTGAAGATGGGTGCCAAATGTTGTCAATTATATATATGAAATTATGCTCAAGCGCATTTATCAATGGACTTTAAAGACGAAAGCTTCGATTAATTAAATCATTAGTATGCACCTGCTCACAGTGCTCGGGAAGAACAAAAGTATCAGTTTCATCGGTCCAATGTTTGGTGGAGTCTATTGCAAAGAGACCACTACTATCTTTTCTCACTGTCGCATGGGGACCGTTGTAAATAGTTCTAAACCATTTTACATCAAGAATGAAAATAGTAAATTGTCTGAAATCAATTTCATAGATGTCGCGTATGGTTCCACAATAATCCAACTGTGAGGAGAGAAGATTGGTATCCGAAGCACTTGCTCGGCTATCTTGTGTGAAGTTAGCCATGACTCCACAATCATACATGACTCTCTTTGAATCGATGCGTTCCACGTGAAAATGTCGTCCATATGACCATAATGCATTGTACTTTTTGTATTGTAAAAGAGCATCATTAAAACAATGAAGATGCATATATTTTATAGCATATATTGCCACAAATAATTACTTAATTATGTCAAGAGGTAAGAAACTTACATGCACCATACATCCAGATGATAACACTCACTCGCGCTCATTTATTGTCTCTCCATCACGTTCGGCTTTACGTAGAGCCAGTTGTAGCCAATCAAGTGACATGTGAGTAGGGAGAAGAGCCAGATCTCGTGGATATGGTTGTGATCGCCTGTACATTACTCTGAATCTCATCCTTGCATTTATTCTTTCTGCTTTGGCCACTTCATATCTCTCAATCCACTTCTGCATCTCAGGGCTATTGAGGATACAAAACTTATTGAATTTCTCCATTTGCTCTTCGCTCATCTTTCTTTCAATCCCTTTTCCTTGGGGAACCTTGCCAACGATGCGATCATCATCCTTGTTATGCCAAGCTTGCGGCATATCGGGATCCATGGATGCAAGAAACTCTGTGATATATACTAATGACTCTTGCACAAGCCATCCCTCTGCCATGCTTTCTTCCAGTCTTGCTCTCTGTCTTACAAATCCCTTTAAACCGCCCGAGAAAAAACATCCATCAACTATGAACGGTACCTGCTATAGCCACCTCATCAACTATGTGCACAAGCAAGTGGACTTGAGTTGTCATAATGCTTGAGGGAAAGTGCTTCTCAAGCAAGCATACGGTTTCGATAGATTCCACCCTAGCCTTCTCGATGCTCGATATAGAGATCTCTTTTTAAGATATCCACCTATTTCACATGTCCATGTAAGACATTTTCATAATTAGTCTACAGATTAATCAGCTTAAATTGAATAAAATACATTCAATGCGATTTGATAGTAAGCATACCTCACAATACCACAGATCTTGAATATAACATTTCTAACATCTTCTTGTAAGCACCCTTTTATTGTAATTGGGAGGATGAACTATCAAAGCAACAATGAAGTCATGTCAACAATATCACATAATAATAATTACGCTAATGCATCACGATTATCGGTACACTAATTCTACTTAGAATACCTGTAAGACCTTGTGCCAATCATGGGACTTGAGCCCACTAAGCTTATTGTCCTTTGAAAATGCTCCTTTCAAGCAATGCATGTACCCTGTTGGTGTTTGAAAAGAGGCAATGTCTACCTTGACCGCTGCCTCTTCCCTCGTAGAGAGGATCCACGTTGCTTTCGAGAGGATAAATTTTCTTGAAGCATGCACTTGGGGCCACAAACGAGACATCCTATTCATAGCATGCAAGTCTTCTCGCACTCCTCTCGAGTCCTTGGAACCAACCAAGTGTGCCCAAATAGTAGCCCCCACATTCTTGAAGATATGCATGGGATCCAAGAGATGATTGATTTGTAACTGACCCCAATAAGGAAGCTCGTGAAAGATCGATAGTCTCTTCATACCAGGAGGAGGTTCCTCTCCATTTGCCCTCCAAGCTTGAATCCAGTCACTTGCCTTCAAATATGATGGTGGTGGATCAAGTTGACCTCCACGTATGAGATGGTCGAGCGGAAGGTATCGAGCATGACCTTCATAAACATTTTTCCTCATATGTTTGGAGTAGTGTGCAAGTGATTTCAGAGCCGGTCCACAAATAGGACAAGCATGGTATCCAATTGTAACAAGTCCTGCATGCGTGCATGAATGTGTTAGTACAAGACATGCATATGAAAGAGAGTCAAAAAAGCATAATCCCTCATTGTACATGTAAAGACACAACCACGTACCTGCGCACTCTCCATATCCTGGGTAGTCATGCATGGTCCACATCAAGATACCCCTGACCAAAATATCATTGGTATGTCTAGGAGCTCTGGAAATATCAAAGACCTGCACTCCTCTCCATAATATTTGTAACTCCTTTATCAAAGGTGCCATGTACACGTTCATGTTTTTTGCCTTGTACTTTCCTGGCACAAGTAGTGCAAGCATGAGGTGTCCCTTTTTTATTGTTAGCCATGGTGGGATATTGTAATTCACCATGACTATGGGCCATGTCGACCAAGATGTGGAGCGTAGCCCGAAAGGATTCACCCCATCCATGGTTAGCCCAAGATGTAAGTTGCATGGCTCCCTCGCAAAGTCCGACCATTGATTATCTATGTGCTTCCAAGCTGCACAATCTGCAGGAATCCTCAATGTGTCATCAGTGGACCGATGAGATGCATGCCATGTCATCAACTCCGCTATGGATTTGCATCGGAACATGTATTGTATTCTTACAATGATGGGAAAGTGTCTCAAGACCTTTACCGGTACCCGCTCACCCTGCAAGTCATCTCTATATCATTGTTCCCCACACTTTGGACAACTAACCAAATCTCCATGCTCATGACGAAAGAGAATACAATCATTACGGCAAGCATGGATGGTATCATAATCCATACCCACCGTTGTTAGCATCTTTTTCGCTTCATCTCTTGATGCGGGCATGGTATTTGGTGTAGGCAACATCTTCTGGAGCAACCTATGACAATTCAAAACATACATAGGCTTCGAACAATGATGATTCAGTATACACTATCCAAATGATGATTCTCAAAACAAACAATATCCAAATAATGAGTCAGATTAATGCAAGAGCTAACCTCATTAAGGCCGAGACACTTGTATCTGACCACCCATACTTTACTTGTAGATTCAAGATTGAGAGACAAGCATGTAGTTTAGACATCCTAGCACCCTCGTACAATTGTGTTGATTGCAACTCTCGCATTTTGACCTTAGACTCTGACATCACCTGTACATGGGATGTAGTGCCCCTAAAAATGGAATCCATCATGTCGACCATACCCTCATCATCATCCGGGAGACTATAGTCTTGCTGAAAGTGAGAAGGTATATGTGTACCCTCGTCACCCTCCTCATCCTGTTTTAAGATTTTGTGTAAATATAAGATCTTAGCTTGTATTTCCTGGTATACAATAAGACTGCAAACTTAAATAGCTTTGACTTACCGATGGTTCATCAACACGTGCAACACCAATGGTGGGTACTGGTTCCGACTCCTCCCCATACATCCATAAGTGGTGCATGATAATACGACGTTGATGTCGTACTTCTCGCTTGCAATGAGTGTAATGACAGTATAACCTCTCCGTAAGCCACTTTGTGCTCCTGAGCATAGGCGCATCATCGGATGAGCTTCCATTCATCCCTTCCATCTACACTTATAAAATCACAACATAAGCATGAAGAAGAGATATTAACAGTTATAAAATAGCATCTATGAGCTTTGTTTCATGCTACTACAAAAAAAAGACAATAAGCGCCGCTATATAGCGACCTTTTTGCTCTGTTCCGTCGCTATATAGCAATGTTTTTAATTAAAACATCGCTATATAGCGACGTTGTGGGTTAAAACCCGACACTCTCGCTGCACGACGCTTTCTTTATCCTCTTCTCTAATCTCTCAAGCAAGCAAGCCAATCTCTCCTCCCACCTATTTTCGACGACCTCCCACCTATTTTCGACAACGTCCCACTCTATTCCCCACTCCTCACGCTTCTCCTAGCTCTTATACTCCCTCTCTACCCTTTTCCCTCTTTCTTTTCTTGAAAGAAAATTCTTCAAGAGGTGAGTTTGTTTCAACAATGTAGGTTGTTTGTTTGTTAGCTTTAGTTTTGTGAGTGCTTCTCCTTGTATTGCTAAACCTGTAAATTAGTTTTCATGCTTGTTTTCAAAGGATTGAAACAAAAAACGAGATTCCAAGAAAGAAAGAAGACTCACCTCTTTGTTTTTAATTTCTCTTCCTTCTCTTTCTCCTTGTCTCCTCAATCTCCTTCTTTCCTTGTCTCCTCAATCTCCTCCTTTCCTTGTCTCCTCAATCTCCTCCTTTCAAGAAGTTACTTTTGTAATCTCCTCCTTCCTCTAACATCTTATTTGAAAAAATGGGTTGTTTCCTCTCTTTTGTAGGGTCAGTCCACAACACCGAGCGGGATGTACTATTTCAGGTAAATGCTTCCTCTTTTTTCCATTTATTATTTTTGTTATTTGCATTGGCCTGCAGCTAGCGTTAGCTGCAGTGATGGGCATAGGAACCCTCTCTTCCCCTCAAACTCTTTCCTTCTTCCCTCATTCAATCTATTCCGTCCTCTTTTTCCCTCTTTCCTTTTCCTCTTCTTCTCTCTTTCTTTCCCTCTTTTTCCCTCTTATTCTCTATTTCCCCCTTCTCTTATGCTCATGCATAAGCATGAGCTTATGCTCTATTTCCCCCTTCTCGCTTTCCTTTCCCCTTTCCTTTCCCTCTTATTCTCTATTTCTCCCTTCTCTTATGCTCATGCATAAGCATAAGCATGAGCTTATGCTTATACTTATGCTTAAGCATAAGCATGAGCATAAGAAAATGAGACATATGCTCATGCTTATGCTTATGCATGAGCATAAGCGAAGTAGACATATGCTCATGCATAAGCATGAGCATATGTCTCTTTTCTTCCCCTTCTCTTTTTTCCCCCTTCTCTTATTCTCTCTTTCCCCCTTCTTGCTTTCCTTTCCCCTTTCCTTTCCCTCTTATTCTCTATTTTCCCCTTCTTGCTTTCCTTTCCCCTTTCCTTTCCCTTTTATTCTCTATTTCCCTCTTCTCTTATGCTCATGCATAAGCATAAGCATGAGCTTATGCTTAAGCATAAGCATGAGCATAAGAAAATGAGACATATGCTCATGCTTATGCTTATGCATGAGCATAAGCGAAGTAGACATATGCTCATGCATAAGCATGACTATATGTCTCTTTTTTCCCCCTTCTCTTATTCTCTCTTTCCCCCTTCTCGCTTTCCCTCTTATTCTCTATTTCCCCCTTCTCACTTTCCCCTTTCCTTTCCCTCTTATTCTCTATTTCCCCCTTCTCTTATGTTCATGCATAAGCATAAGCATAAGCATAAGAAAATGAGACATATGCTCATGCTTATGCTAACGCATGAGCATAAGCGAAGTAGACATATGCTCATGCATAAGCATGAGCATATGTCTTTGTTTTCCCCCTTCTCTTATTCTCTCTTTCCCCCTTCTCGCTTTCCTTTCCCCTTTCCTTTCCCTCTTATTCTCTATTTCCCCCTTCTCTTATTCTCTCTTTCCCCCTTCTTGCTTTCCTTTCCCCTTTCCTTTCCCTCTTATTCTCTATTTCCCCTTTCTCTTATGCTCATGCATAAGCATAAGCATAAGCATAAGAAAATGAGACATATGCTCATGCTTATGCTTATGCATGAGCATAAGCGAAGTAGACATATGCTCATACATAAGCATGAGCATATGTATCTTTTTTCCCTGTTCTCTTATTCTCTCTTTCCCCCTTATCGCTTTCCTTTCCCCTTTCCTTTCCCTCTTATTCTCTATTTCCCCCTTCTCTTATTCTCTCTTTCCTTTCCTTTCCTTTCCCCTTTCCTTTCCCTCTTATTCTTTATTTCCCCCTTCTCGCTTTCCTTTCCCCTTTCCTTTCCCTCTTATTCTCTATTTTCCCCTTCTCTTATGCTCATGCATAAGCATAAGCATGAGCTTATGCTTATGCTTATGCTTAAGCATAAGCATGAGCATAAGAAAATGAGACATATGCTCATGCTTATGCTTATGCATGAGCATAAGCGAAGTATACACAAATTTTTAAGGATGTTCGCCATGGAGGAAGTAGAAGGAGACAGTGCAAATGAAGAATGTCCATGATTAAAGCTTTGTATTGAAGTTCATTGAAGGAAGTTATTTGGGTACTAGGCAAGAAGCCAATTCAAGACAATTATAATCAGAGTCATCACCTCCTATGTCAAATCACTACAAGGCATAGGCCATTTTTCGACGAAAATACCGACGCTTTTTACATTAATTTTTTTTAAATTTCATGGGCGCAAACATTGCTAAAAGCGTCAAAAAAGAACCGTCGCTATAAATCGTTGCTATATAGCGATGATGACAAACGTCACT
Organism: Dipteris shenzhenensis; assembly: GCF_047967505.1. Lineage (NCBI taxonomy): Eukaryota > Viridiplantae > Streptophyta > Polypodiopsida > Gleicheniales > Dipteridaceae > Dipteris > Dipteris shenzhenensis. Next base: position 28,494,142 of record NC_141607.1, on the reverse strand, counting down.
ATATAGCGACACTATCCCTCATCCTCATCATGTGCGTCTGATCCTTGGCCCTGTTGATCGCTCGTCTCTGATGATGGGATGCTTGAGCTTTGACCCTAAGAGTGAACCATATAAATCAAAAATTAGATTGGAACTTAAAGAATAAAACAATTTAAAAAGTGAGATTACAAGTAGGATTAAACTTATACTGTGCAAGCAGCCACCTTAGCCCAATCGACCGTCGCTCCCATTGCCTCTTGCTCAATAAACCACGACTTTGTTCCTATCCGAAATGCGCGTCGCATCTCTACATCTGTAGGAAGACGACCCATTGCAGCTTGCTGTGGATCCAATTTATGAGAGTTAGAGTTAGATAAAGTGCATGTAATATGTAGCAAAACAAATAGAACAATACATTAAATGAGAAGAAGTAGACTTACCACGGTTGCATCGAACGCCAACCGTCCGCCTGTACCAAAGTGCAAAGTACCTACGACATCTAGCCATCTCTTCACAGCCCTCCTCTGACCCTTGAACAATTTGGGATGGTCCCTATTTTGTTTCTTGAAGAACTTCCAATCAGCTTTGTCTGCCCAACAGGGTTTAGCGAACCCATGGAAGTACGCAAGGTTGATCTACGATGCTTCAAGACCAAACCCATGCACTCTTGCATATAATCCTCATTAAACTCCCAATTTGGCAGGTTAGGGTATCTTCGTTTTAACTCATCGATGACCGCCTGCTTCTTTTGGCCATCTTGATACTGCCAATCGGTAGCAATGCCGCTCTCGAAGTGATGACTCATCAACCTCCTCATGGTGGCCATCACTTCTTTGCCCTTTCTATCTTCTATTATCTCTCTGGCAGCTGTGATTTGATAGGAGAGATCCCGTGATGAGTAAGGAGGACTAACAATAGCAGAGTCAGAAGGAGTGGAAGCTGTGCGAGCGCTTTCGAAGTGAGGAGTAGCAGTGAGAGTAGGAGAGGGAAAGGGACCTGACTGATACTGTGTCTCCGGACCAAGTGGAGACTTGTAGAAACATGAGTGTGCTGACTCGTCTACATCTCCCGAGTCAGTACAACATGAGCCGCCCTTCCTACTCTTCCTTCCCTTATGAGAGACATGCATAGGTGATGACCCCGTGGTCGAAGGGGCACAAGGGGATAGCTAGGCAGTACGTCCACCCGTCGGTGTAGGGGAGGGAATTACGAAGGTCCTCTGAGATAGCAGAGAGAAGAATCTCGCTGCCTCCTCATCGCTCATCTGCACTACACACTCGTCGGGACTCTCGACAAAGCCATGCACAGCTAGCAAAGGAGTTCCTCAAGGGGTAGTCGCAGTGCTATGTGGAAGAGAAACGGTAGTCGTAGTGCTAGGTCCGAGAGGAGTCGAACCAGGGGTAGTCCTCGGGGTATTCACCTGAGAGGAATCAAAGTCCTCTGGAGCATAAAGATCATGAGCTCTTCTCCTGTGAGGCTATCCATACTGATCGGCGGATGAGCGACGTGATCCCATGTCTAACATAGACACAAAGATGAAAACAAAAAACAAAAAAACAAACATAAGCATAGGCATAGGCAAAGAGGGGAAGAAGAGGAAAAGGAAAAGGAAGAGGAAGAGGAAGAGGAAGAAGAGGAAGAGGAATAGGAATCTGAAGAGAAGAGGAATCTCTTATGCTCATGCATAAGCATAAGCATTCTTGTGCTCATGCTTATGTTTATGCATGAGCATAAGAGAAGGGGGAAAGAGAGAAGAAGAGGAAGAGAGAAGGGGGAAATAGAGAAGAGCATAAGAGAAGAGGAATCTCTTATGCTCATGCATAAGCATAAGCATTCTTATGCTCATGCTTATGTTTATGCATGAGCATAAGAGAAGGGGGAAAGAGAGAAGAAGAGGAAGAGAAGAAGAGGAAGAGAAGAGGAAGAGAAGAGGAATAAGAGGGAAAGGAAAGGGGAAAGGAAAGCGAGAAAGGGGAAAGAGAGAAGGGGGAAAGAGAGAATAAGAGAAGGGGGAAATAGAGAATAAGAGGGAAAGGAAAGGGGAAAGGAAAGCAAGAAGGGGGAAAGAGAGAATAAGAGAAGGGGGAAAAAAGAGACATATGCTCATGCATAAATATGTCTACTTCGCTTATGCTCATGCATAAGCATAAGCATGAGCATATGAATAAGAGGGAAAGGAAAGGGGAAAGGAAAGCGAGAAGGGGGAAATAAAGAATAAGAGGGAAAGGAAAGGGGAAAGGAAAGGAAAGGAAAGAGAGAATAAGAGAAGGGGGAAATAGAGAATAAGAGGGAAAGGAAAGGCGAAAGGAAAGCGAGAAGGGGGAAAGAGAGAATAAGAGAAGGGGGAAAAAAGAGACATATGCTCATGCTTATGCATGAGCATATGTCTACTTCGCTTATGCTCATGCATAAGCATAAGCATGAGCATATGTCTAATTTTCTTATGCTGATGCTTATGCATGAGCATAAGAGAAGGGGAAATAGAGAATAAGAGGGAAAGGAAAGAGGGAAAGGAAAGGGGAAAGAAAAAAGAGACATATGCTCATGCTTATGATCTTTATGCTCCAGAGGACTTTGATTCCTCTCAGGTGAATACCCCGAGGACTACCCCTGGTCTGACTCCTCTCGGACCTAGCACTACGACTACTCCTGGTCCGACTCTCTTCCACATAGCACTGCGACTACCCGTCAAGGAACTCCTTTGCTAGCTGTGCATGGCTTTGTTGGGAGTCCCGACGAGTTTGTAGCACAGATGAGCGATGAGGAGGTAGCGAGATTCTTATCTCCGATATCTTAGAGGACCTTAGCAATTCCCTCCCCTACACCGACGGGTGGACGTACTGCCCAGCTATCCCCTCGTGCCCCTACGACCACAGGGTCATCACCTGTGCATGCCTCTCGTAAGGGAAGGAAGAGTAGGAAGGGCGGCTCATGTTGTGCTGACTCGGGAGATGTAGATGAGTCAGGACACTCACGTTTCTATAGGTCTCCACTTGGTTCGGAGACACAGTATCAGTCAGGTCCCTTTCCCTCTCCTACTCCCACTACTACTCCTCGCTTCGGAAGCGCTTGCGCAGCTTCCAGTCCTTCTGACTCTGCTACTGTCAGTCCTCCTTACTCATCAAGGGATCTCTCCTATCAAATCACAGCTGCCGGAGAGATAATAGAAGATAGAAAGGGCAAAGAAGTGATGGCCACCATGAGGAGGTTGATGAGTCATCACTTCAAGAGCAGCATTGCTACCAATTGGCAGTATCAAGATGGCCAAAAGAAGCAGGCGGTCATCAATGAGTTAAAATGAAGATACCCTAACCTGCCAAATTGGGAGTTTAATGAGGATTATATGTGAGAGCGCATGGGTTTGGTCTTGAAGCATCGTAGATCAACCTTGTGTACTTCCATCACAAAGGGGTTGGCTAAATCCAGCTGGGCAGACAAAGCTGATTGGAAGTTCTTCAAGAAACAAAATAAGGACCATTCCAAATTGTTCGAGGGTCAGAGGAGGGCTGTGAAGAGACGACTGGATGTCGTAGGTACTTTGCACTTTGGTACAGGCGGATGGTTGGCATTCGAGGCAACTGTGGTAAGTCTACTTCTTCTCATTTAATGTATTGTTCTATTTGTTTTGCTACATATTACATGCACTTTAGCTAACTCTAACTCTCGTAAATTGGATCCACAGCAAGTTGCGATGGGTTGTCTTCCTACAGATGCAGAGATGCGACACGCATTTCGGATATGAACAAAGCCGTGGTTTATTGAGCAAGAGGCAATGGGAGCGATGGTCGATTGGGCTAAGGTGGCTGCTCGCACAGTATAAGTTTACTCCTACTTGTAATCTCACTTTTTAAATTGTTTTATTCTTTAAGTTCCAATCTAATTTTTGATTTATATGGTTCACTCTTAAGGTCAAAGCTCAAGCATCCCATCATTAGAGACGAGCGATCAAGAGGGCCAAGGATCAGACGCACATGACGAGGATGAGGGATAGTGTCACTATATAGTGATGTTTGTCATCATCGCTATATAGCGACGATTTATAGTGACAATTCTTTTCTGATGCTTTTAGCGATGTTTGCGCCCATGAAATTTTTAATGTAAAAAGCGTCGGTATTTTCGTCGAAAAATGGCCTATGCCTTGTAGTGATTTGACATAGGAGGTGATGACTTTGATTATAATTGTCTTGAATTAGCTTCTTGCCTAGTACCCAAATAAAATCCTTCAATGAATTTCAATACAAAGCTTTAATCATGGACATTCTTCATTTGCGGTGTCTCCTTCTACTTCCTCCATGGCGAGCATCATTAAAAATTTGTATATATGCAAAATACTTTGTTGTGGTATTTTTATTTTTACTTCTACCTTATCTCCCATGCGCTTCTTTGTTTTCTTTGCCCTTGAATGCCAAGACACTATGATTGTCTCCATCGAAACTTGAGAGACCGCTTCATCATTTGGGACCCACTCCTTCATTATATAATTAGTATACAATGTGTTGTTATCCATATTCTCCTTCTTGCCCTTTGGCTCATATCATACCGTTGTAAATGTTGTAGCTCTCCCTTGGTCATCTCTTTGCACATCAACTACATTTGCGACCCAAAACTTCACATTCTCATATTCATCATCTAATGGTCGAACCACAACAAAACAATTGACCTCTATATCTTCTTGTGGCATAAACTCTCTCTTCTTCAGTCCACAATATGGATGTGGGAGTAATGATACAAATTCATTTTCAAATATTGGAGCTGGGCGCAAATCGTTATGAACATTTGGCCAAAACATATTGCATTCTTCCTTGACATCCTTTGAGCCTCGCATTCTCTCAAAGTCCTTTATTAAATTTTGTGTCTTGTTAATTATCGTGGTAGTGTGTTCTCTCCAAGTAGGCTTTGAATCAGGATATCTCTGGAGCATTTCCTCTTTGTATGTAATAAATGCTTTTAATCCTTCTATTTCACAGTTAGACCTCTCATTGAATTCTTGTATAGGAGCCCATGTTGGATACATTTCCTTGCTAGGAATTGAAGTTAAGAGACTATAAGGTTCTTCAGGTTCCCATTTTGCATCATGAGAATATTGTTGCCATTGCATTATGGGTTTTTCATCTTTCAAAAAAGAACAAAAGTAGTGTGGATTGGTATGACCTATCAAATTGAATGCATCACCACCCGTTTGTATGAAAGGTAGAATGAAGCTCTTCCAATCATACATTCTTTGGAGCCTCTCACATACTGTACTTTCCTTATGACCACCAACTTGCCTACCACATCTTCTTACCAAGTCATCTATTGTCTCCACATCCTTGCATTTAAGCTCCCTTGAGACTGTGCTAAAATCCTGATCGATATCCTCATGTGGATGCCCAACATACAAAAATCCACATTCAACCTCATTGAAGATTTGATGAGCAACTAGCATGGAGTAGAATGCAAATATGAGGATATACTTTGCATGGTCGATCGAGCATTAAATACTATTTTTTCTCTAGTGTCATGCACATCCGTAAAAAAACACGCTGCTAGGTATGTTATCCGATCAAGCACTTATGGGATGGGCATGCCACTTTGCATGTAAGTCAATTCCACCTAGTTGAAGATGTGTGAAAAGTATTTTGCCCATCAGATATGCTTTGCATTGTAGATCAAGCATAAAACACTGTTTTTGGCTTAGTGTCATGCACAACCATGAAAAAACACGGTCCTAAAAGTGTTAATCAAACAAGTACTTATCGGATGGGGGCTCCACTTTGCACGCAAGTCCATTTCAACTAGATTGAGATGCATGCAAAGTATTATCACCATTGGATATGCTCTGCATGGTCGATTATGCATTATACAATGTTTTTCCCGTAGTGATATGCACATCTGCAAAAAAACACGCCCTTAGGTATGTTGGCACATCCGCAAAAAAACACGCCCTTAGGTATGTTATCTGACCAAGTACTTATCGGATGGGTGTGCCTCTTTGAGAACATTTCAATAGCACCTAGGTTAAAGTGTAGGAAAAGTATTGTGCCCATTGGATATGCTTTGCATGGTCGATCGAGCATTAAATACCATTTTTGCCTTAGTGTCATGCACATCCGTAAAAAAACACGCTATTGGGTGTGTTATCCGATCAAGTACTGATGCGATGGGAATGCCACTTTGCATGTGAGTCAATTCTACCTAGTTGACAGTGTGTGCAAAGTATTGTGCCCATCGGATATGCTTTGCATTGTGGATCAAGCATAAAACACCGTTTTTGCCTTAGTGTCATGCAGAACCATATAAAAACACAGCCCTAGGTGTGTTATTCAAACAAGTACTTATCGAATGGGGGCTCCACTTTGCACACAAGTCTGTTTCAACTACGTTGAGGTGCATGCAAAGTATTGTCACCATCGGATATGCTTTGCATGGTCGATCATGCATTATACACTATTTTTTCCCTAGTCATATGCACACACTCCTCATGTCATCCTCCCCCTCATTTTGGTGTCTCCAATGAATAGCTTGGGGGTCTTGTTTTTGGAGGGGGGAAGCATAAGAATGGCAACATGTTAATGCGCTGTCATTTTTCGTGCTTTTGCCACCCAAAAAGAAGACCTACAAAGCCCTTGCTTAAGCTTGAATGACCCTCTTGATTTTGGGCATGTTAAGCTGTTTTTGACCATTATACCCCCAAAATCAAGAGGCTCATTCAAGCTTAAGCAAGGGCTTTGCAAGCATTGCAAGTCCAGTAAATGAAATCAATCAGATTAGGAATTGGCAAACTCGATTTAGGAATGGTCAGAAATACTGTCTTTGAATAATGCCTTGGATCATGGGATGGGGTCCCATGAACCTGTTGCCTATGATGACAAATGGTTTTGCCCTCAACTAAAGATGACGTGTGTAGTAGTAAAAGGATAACCCTCATGGAATCTCTAAGGGGTCTTGATTTTGGCCATGATTTGCACATTCTAGCACTTGAGCCATACATCAATTTCCAACACTTGAGGCATATAGTGGCTTTGCCCACGCAATGTTTCTAGCTGCAATCCAAGCATCAAGCAATCTCATATTCTATATCTAGAGACATCATGAGGGGAAGAGCCTCTTTTTGGTAGTCTCACTAGCAATATGTATTGAAAAAAAAATGTATTCAATTATTATATTCTTCCTTGCTATATGAATGCTCTTAATGCATCCAAATTGTAGAACTACTTCAATACTACTTCTTAGTTATACTTAGTTATATTGTAGAATAACCTCCATATGTATGCTCGTGAGACAATAAAAAAGAGACCTGGCAACCCAAAAATGATAGCGCATTGATGCGCTGCCGTTTTTGGGCTACGAGGCCTCTTTTTTAATGTCTCCTGAACATTAGAACAAGCACTTGTGTTCCTTACCTTTCTTTCCAATGGGGGTCTTGATTTTGGGGGTGTATGCCAAAAATTGATAAATAACATTATTTGATGCATATAGTTTTATTAAATAGATAAAATAGGCATGAAAACATCTAAATTGGCTCTTTCCATTTGATTTGATGTATGACATGACCCCATTTGGATTTGTAATTCCAAAGATACAGGGTCTTACTTTTAGGGCTTGAATGCCTAAAATAGGCATCGTGTCAAGCTGCCTATTTCATACATTTAGGCCTCAAAAGTAGGACCCCATGTAGGACCAAATGAGGTCCTACTTTTGAGGCCTAAATGCATGAAATAGGCAGCACATTAACAAGCTGCCTATTTTAAGAATTCAGGCCCTAAAAGTAGGACCCCGTATCTTTGGACTTACAAATCCCAATGGGATCCTGTCCTATATCAAATCGAACGACAAGAGCCAATTTAGATGGTTTTCATGCCTATTTTCTCCATCAATCAAAACTATATGCATGAATATATACATCAAGATATGCATCAGTATATGCATCAATATATACATAGATACATAGATACATACATACATACATACATGTGTGTGTGTGTGTGTACACACACACACACACACACATATATATATACACATATAGATATATATGTATGTATATACATACATATATACATACTCACATACATACAGCAAAATTAGGACCCCATTGGTTACCTATTTCATGCATTTTGTTACAGTCTCATGAGCATAAGAACAAGCACTTGTGTTCCTTACCCAATGGGGGTCTTGATTTTGGGGGGGGTATGCCAAAAATTGATAAACAACATTATTTGATGAATATAGTTTTAGTTGATGGAGAAAATGGACATGAAAACCATTTAAATTGGATCTTGCCATTTGATTTGATATATGACATGACCCCATTCGGATATGCAAGTCCAAAGATGCGGGGTGCTACTTTTAGGGTATGAATGCCTAAAATAGGGAGCGCGTTAATGCGCTGCCTATTTCATGCATTTAGGCCTCAAAAGTAGGACCCCATTGGCAACACAATAAGGTCCTAATTTTGAGGCCTAAATGCATGAAATAGGCAGCATGTTAACATGCTGCCTATTTCAGGCATTCAGGCCCTAAATTTAGGACCTCATATCTTTGGACTTACAAACCCAAATGGGGTCATGTCATATATCAAATCAAACAGCAAGAGCCAATTTAGATGATTTTCATGTCCATTTTCTCCACATATCAAAATTGTATGCATCAATATATACATATATGCATCAACATATACATACATACATACATATATATATATATATATATATCTGTGTGTGTGTGTGTGTGTGTGTGTGTGTGTGTATGTATGTATGTACATGCATATATTTACATACATACATACATACAAACATCAAAAGTAAGACCCCATTGGTTTCCCATGTCATGCATTTTGTTGTCTCATGAGCATAAGAACAAGCACTTGTGTTCTTTACCTTTCTTTGCAATGGGGGTCTTGATTTTGGGGGGTATGCCAAAAATTGATCAACAACATTATTTGATGAATATAGTTTTAGTTGATGGAGAAAATGGACATGAAAAACATCTAAATTGGATCTTGCCATTCAATTTGATATATGACATGACCCCATTCGGATATGCAAGTCCAAAGATGCGGGGTGCTACTTTTAGGGTCTGAATGCCTAAAATAGGAAGCATGTTAACGCGCTGCCTATTTCATGCATTTAGGCCTCAAAAGTAGGACCCCATTGGAAACACAATGGGGTCCTACTTTTGAGGCCTAAATTCATGAAATAGGCAACGCGTTAACGCGCTGCCTATTTTAGGCATTCAGGCCCTAAAAGTGGGACCCTCTATCTTTGGACTTACAAATCCATATGGGGTCATGTCATATATCAAATCAAACAGCAAGAGCCAATTTAGATTATTTTCATGTCCATTTTCTCCATATATCAAAATTGTATGCATCAATATATACATATACGCATCAACATATACATACATACATACATACATACATACATACATACATATATATATATGTATGTATGTATGTATGTATGTATGTATGTATGTATGTACATGCATATATATACATACATACATACAGACGTCAAAAGTAAGACCCCATTGGTTTCCCATGTCGTGCATTTTGTTGTCTCATGAGCATAAGAACAAGCACTTGTGTTCTTTACCTTTCTTTCCAATGGGGGTCTTGATTTTGGGAGGGTATGCCAAGAATTGATCAACAACATTATTTGATGAATATAGTTTTAGTTGATGGAGAAAATGGACATGAAAACCATCTAAAGTGGATCTTGCCGTTCGATTTGATATATGACATGACCCCATTTGGATATGCAAGTCCAAAGATACGGGGTACTACTTTTAGGGTCTAAATGCCTAAAATAGGCAGCGCATTATTTCATGCATTTAGGCCTCAAAAGTAGGACGCCATTGGCAACCAATGGGGTCCTACTTTTGAGGCCTAAGGCATTCAGGCCTTAAAAGTAGGACCCCATATCTTTGGACTTTCAAATCCAAATGGGATCATGTCATATATCAAATTGAATGACAAGAGCCAATTTAGATGGTTTTCATGTCCATTTTCTCTATATATCAAAATTGTATGCATCAATATATACATATATGCATCAACATATACATATACATATACATATACATATACATATATACATACATACATACATACATACATACATACATACATACATATATATATACATACATACATATATATATACATACATACATATATATATATATGTGTGTGTGTGTGTATGTATGTATGTATGTACATACATATATACATACATACATACATACAAACATCAAAAGTAAGACCCCATTGGTTGCCTTTGTCATGCATTTTGTTGTCTCATGAGCATAAGAACAAGCACTTGTGTTCCCTACCTTTCTTTGCAATGGGGGTATTGATTTTGTTGGGGTATGCCAAAAATTGATCAACAACATTATTTGATGCATATAGTTTTAGTAGTTTTAGTACTGTGACGCTAAAAATTGATATTTTTAACTTGGCATTGATATTGTTTTTCTCTATGTTTGATAAGGGTTTGAGAATCAAGTGATAGCCTAGCGGCTCTCACTTATTTCTATTTTCTATGATATTGTATGGGATTGAGAGGATGAGTGGAATGGCTCATTGTAAATACCATAGGTATGAATTATAAATACCTTGGTATGGGGTGAGAGTTATTTGTGTATGGGATATTATGAGTTTTTTAGAAAATAGGAAGAGTGAGTCATATAAAGAGGTGGGCTCATGTCCATGTGTTCCAATAATATAAGAGAGATCACATGCCAAGCGTGTGGAAGGCATGTGGAGGAGTGTGAAGTCAAGAGGAATCCTTCTAGAACTCGTATGTGGAATAAGGAGGATGTGGACATGTGGAAAAGAGAGGGTCCCTATGGGCTCCATGTGAGGAGACTCTTGACTTTCTCAATATTTTAAGAGTCTTGAGCATCTTTTGATGGGACACATGGCAAGAGTAGCCAAAAAGGACATGGATGGTGACATACATGCTTATGTGATTGATGGGGAAAGGAATCTACAGGCAGCAATTGTAAATGGGTGAAGGAGGGTAACAAAATCTCTATAAAAGGAGCCCTCCTCTCCCTTGTTCATCAGAATCTCTTCCACCCTTGGGCCTTATGTTGCTGTAGTTTTAGTCTCCCCAAGCCTCTTCCATGAGCCTTCTCTTCCTCTTGTAGATATTCTCTTATGTAGACTCTTGAATCCTTCTCTCTCTAGTGTATTCTCTCTCTATGAGTAGTCTTGGAGCTTCCGCTCCCTCTTGTATGTATGAAACCTCTTCTTCTCCCTGGTGTTTGTAGTGTTGAGGTGGATTCTCACTCTATTTGTAATGAAGGTCACTTCAGGTTCTCTCTCTCTCTTGAGTGTCTCTTCCCTTTTCTTTCTTTCAAAGCCTTAAAGTCCATGATGATAACCCAATGATACTATTTCGGTTCTGGAATGGAGATCATTTGGAAAGATGGCTAACCTACCTCGAACATGATGGAAAGCGACCATCTCTGGTGTTTCACAGAGATGATGTAGAAATGCCTTCTAGAGCTCCACGGGTCCATCAGCATGTATTTGATATTTTAAGTGCACTAGTTCACACTATTCATTACATGCACCAACACAATGTCCTGCATAATGATTTGCATGCGCAAAACATTATGCTACACTTCTTGAAGTCATCCGAGGAGGTGTATTTGGGCATTTGTGATTGGGGAATGATGACCCCATGCAGCACTAGAAAGCACTATATTGCATTACTCAGTGACAGCCCCAACACTGTGTAGAGTTCCATTGCTAGGTTTTGTCACGTTGCTCTAGAGTGCCTCTACACCAATCCCCCACCTTTCGATGTTGCACAAGATGTGTACGCCATGTCTCATCACATCCTAAAGATCTTAGACATTTGTGCACCATCGCCAAGTACGGGACCCACAAAGGCTCTAATCAGGCATCTGTAACAATTTGTGGTTCAGGGAAAGTCAGTCAAATCGAATAGATGTCCAAGTACTGTAGATTTTTGTGGGGTTTTTTACATTGCTCCAAGATGTGGTATATAGCTCAGTCCAACCAAGGACTTAGACCAGCCAATGATTGATTCTTTCTTGGATGGGATGTAACATGAGTGATCGATCATGAATACTTATACCATTTTTAGTTTTATATATCATCCAAGTTTGGATCCACTCCATTGTTCAAGTTTGTATATTTACAGTGACATGATAAATGATGCGATAAGTAATGTTAAATATTGTTTGTATAAGTAAATGATGCGATAAAAATGATGATCCAATTGTCAAATATGATAAATGATGCAATAATTAATGTTTAAATATTATTTATATAAGTGAATGATGCGATAAAAATGATGGTCCAATTTTAAAATATGATAAATGACGCGACAATAAATATTTAAATATTCTTTGTATAGGTTTAATATTTTTTAATTGTTTGATATTGTTTAAATGTTTAATATTATTTGTGGTTACAAATTAATTCTATCTTGTTGTCATTTTTTAGGCTAAGTATGAGCATGGAGGGAGAGAACTTAGAGAACATTCTCCCACAGAATCCTCCCCAACCAGAGCAACCTCTAGTCCAAGACGGTCCACAAGGTGCTTTTATGCCTCAAGAGGCTGATTTAGCAGACTAGCTAAATCACCTGAGGCTCAAGCTATCTTACAAGCACAAAGAGAGATGCTAGGTAGAAAGGGGCTAGGTATTTTTGCCTGCTAGTCCAGTGGATGATGCGATACCATGCAAGGCGACCCGGTCTCTCTTCAATAAGTACATAGACTATGTTCATCAAAGTTTGTAAGAAACACCTTGTTTCTTTGTTTAGGAAGTGCTAGGAATAAATATGCATAGTGCAAGTTGTTAGACTTGTGGCATAAAACCCTAGCCCACATCCTTCTCTAATGATTCAGAGGTGCCTATCAACACTCAAAAAGTCAACAAGCTCAAACTCCAGTGTTTATATGTGTGCTTGCAGGTCCTCAATCTCTTTGGCTTATGATGCAATGCAGTCTTGTAACTCCTTAGTAGTAACACCTTGTTGACAGAGAGGCATAACCCTTCATTTGTTTGACGGGAATTAAATTAGGATCAATGTTTTCTTGCTCAAGTCGTAAAATTTCTCTGCAACAAGTAAACTTTGCAATATTACAGATTTTCTTGCAAGACAGACACACATATACAAATACAATGGCTAAACAAGATGTACTCTTACCTTGCTTTTTGTACTCTCCGCTTACATCGTCCAGTGCCAGCTTTCAACTCTGCAATGTTTTGAATTCTCTTGCTTTGTTGTCTCTCTCCAAGAATGGTTCTCTTCATTCTTGCTCTCCTTAGCTCATTCTTTGTCTTTGAATGCTCTTTGATTTCCCTTTGGAGCTGCTCTTTCAAGTCTAAATTTATTGACATTTCTTGGTCCTTCTCCATTCTTTCTTAGACATACAATGTCTTGTACATTTTCGCAGTTGAATGTTGAGTCGAAATGTATCCATGCATTCAATTGTTTCCATCACTCACAAACCTCAATAGCATTGTCGGATTAGAAAATGGAGGGCTCGAATTTCTCAATAGACATTTTGGATAAATCTATCCATCGCACCATAAGTCGATATGTTGGGAGCCTGCTCTTCTCATGTTTTCCTTTTTCTCAGCATTCACAAGTGAAACCTTTCCTCTTTTCTATAGCAGTGCATATTTTTCTTCTAATGGCAATATGTAAATGGTGTAGTCGCTTCTTTTGAGGTTCTTCTTCAATAGCATGGTTGCACGTAGCCATTTCATGAGGGTTGGTTCTTCATCTTGTCTTCTTTTTATAAGACTCATCTAATCTTTCACGGTAACCATTCAAATATTTGAAAAAAAATGGATTAGTGATGGCATGATGGGTTCATTATGAGAGGCCACTGTCGAAGGAGATGCGGAATCTATATGGAGAGAGAATCTATATGGAGAGTTTAATGCAGCGTCTTCTTAATTATTTGAAAGTACTTTTTTATTCCTCCCTGGACTGCTGGCACACTTATGGTCCTAAACTGACAGATATCCGTATTTTATTTCTTTTTCCACATTTTAGAAGAGAGATAAAAGAGAAAATAGCAAATTTCTTACAGGGCCCCAAAATGAGCTCCCTTTTTCCTAATGCTCATCATCATCTCGCACATCCAGAAGACTATCCTCCTGCTCAAAGTGTGAAGGTATACGTGCACCCTTGCCACCCTCCTCATCCTATCTCAAGGTTTTGTGCAAATATAAGATCAAGTCTCAAGGTTTTGTGTAAAGTATGTATGCAATATTAATCACGAACTCAAATATTGTTGACTTATCGATCTAGTGTGGGCTCCCCCCCTTACATCCACAAGTGGTGCATGACAATATAGCGTTGATGTCGTACTTCTTGTTTGCAATGAGTGCAATGATAATACAACCTCTTTGTAAACCACTCCACACTCTTGGACATTGGTGCATCATCTGAGGAGCTTCCACTTGTCCCTTCCATCTGCACACCTCCAAAATCACAACACAAAATGCAAGGAAATCCACTCAAGATCCTAAAAATAGCCACCCATGAGCTTTTATGCCTATTTCTAGGATTTTGTGCCCTGTACCATCGGGATGTACTGATCTTATACCCTGTTCCATTGGTATATATTGACGCTCATAGGATATATAGAGTTGGTATATACCGACAGAGCATTGTCGGTATATATCGATGCTGGGAGCTAAAACCCAAAACCCACACATCGCCGCCCCTCACAATTCTATTGTGGCAAAAGAAAAAACTCTCCTCCTTCATTATATTTGGCAATTTTACTTTCCTCCCACCTCTTCCCCACACTCCTCATCCATACCCAGCCCCTCTCCTAACACTTGTGCTCCCTCTCCACCCTTCTCCCTCTCTGCTCGTATGAAAGGATGTTTTTCAAGAAGGTGTGTCTATTTAAGCAATGTAGTTTTTTTTTGTGAGATTTTGTTTTGTGAGTGTTGAAGCATGTTTCTCCTTGCATTGCTTATCCCATGTGCTAATTTTCATGCTTAATTTTTAGAGTTGAAGGACCAAAAACAAGATTTGGTGAAAGAAAGAAAGCTCACCTCTTCTTTTTTTGGTATTTCTCTACTTTCCTTTCCTCTACTTTCACTTTCCCTTCCTTTCGTGCTTTCTCCTTGTTGGAGAACGAACTCAACTCTTATTATTCATAATGACCAAGTTAGATTTTGGTGCTCTATACAAGGTAAGTATCTCTCTAAGATGACATTGTAGGATGTTCCCCTCTCTTTGTCCATAGCAGTTTCTCCTCTACTACAATAGGATGATTACAATTGGGGTGATCCACATTGCATGGTCAATTGAGAATATGAATGCCACCTACAAGAGTTTATTGATCTCCTCCTTCACCCGCTTGGCATAATTCAGGTTCATCCAATATTGTTGTTGCTAGATGGGCTTTGCATCATCCTTCAAGATGATTCAGTGCTGGTTAAACTGAGGCTCTATCTGCTTCATATTCATGGAATTGCATGCAAAGAATCAACAAACATGCTAAGGATTTCCTTCAGCTCCATCCAAAACTTTGGACTGATTCTAATACTGGCATAGACCATCTGTGACTCATTCTTTGTGCCAAGGTTAATGTCTATCAAGGCATATTCTGTCACTCATTTGGAGTGTCACAATTTCTTTTCAAAATATTGTTTGGCCTAAATACTCTACAAGATATCTACCAGAGTATCATCAATTGTTTCAAGTAAAGGGTTTGGATCATCCTCAATAGGTAGATCATCATCTATTGGCGCTCTATCCTGAGGGAAATGTTTGAGGGAAATGGTACTTGTCATGATGAAGACTACGTTAACCTAGAAAAGAGTCATGATATCAGGATTGTTCCAAAGGAATACCTCCTCTTCATCATTGTCAAGTACTTCTATCATCTTTACTTCTTCATCCTCTCTATTTTCCTCCCGTGTTCCCCCCCCCTTTCCCTCCCCTCTCTTTTCCTCTCTTTTCCTTCTCTCTTATTTGCTCTCTTATCCTCTTTTCTTATTTCCTCCCTCTTTCCCCTCTCTTTTCTCTCTCCTTTTTCTATGTAAGACAAAGTTGTAACACAAAGTTGTTACACAAAGTTGTATCACAAAGTTGTAACACAAAGTTGTATCACAAAGTTGTAACACAAAGTTGTAACACAAAGTTATTACATGAAGTTGTAACACATTCTCTTTCTACATAAGTTCATGTTGGCACAGAGTCAACACTTTCTTTTCTTCTCTTTTCTCCTCTCTTTTCCTTCCACTCGTTCATCCTCTCTTCATCTCTTTCGTCCTCTTTTCTCTCTTTTCATAAGCATATGCATTTGCGTATGCTTATGCTTATATGCTTATGCATGAGCATATGCTCATATGCTCATGCATAAGCATATAAGCATAAGCATACGCAAATGCATATGCTTATGAAAAGAGAGAAAAGAGGACGAAAGAGATGAAGAGAGGATGAACGAGTGGAAGGAAAAGAGAGGAGAAAAGAGAAGAAAAGAAAGTGTTGACTCTGTGCCAACATGAACTTATGTAGAAAGAGAATGTGTTACAACTTCATGTAACATAATCATAGGCTTTCTCTCTTTTCCTCTCTTTCCCCTCTCTTTTTTCTCTCTTTCATCCTCTTTTCTCTATTTTCATAAGCATATGCATTTGTGTATGCTTATGCATGAGCATATGCTCATATGCTCATGCATAAGCATAATCATATCCTTTCTCTCTTTTCCTCTCTTTCCTCTCTCCCTTTTCTTGTTTTCCCCTCTCTTTTTTCCTTTGTTTTCCTCTCTTTCATCCTCTTCCTTCTCTTCTTTTCCCCTCTTGTATTTCCTCTCTTTTCCTCTCAATTGGTCCTCTCTTTTCCTCTCTCTTTTCCTTCTCTCTTTCTTCCTCTCTTTTCTTCTCTCATTTCCTCTCATTTCCTCTATTCCCCTCTCTTTTCCTTATCTCTTTCCTTCTATCTTTTCTCCTTTCTTTCCTTCTATCTTTTCTCCTCTCTTTCCTTCTCTTTTGTCCTCTCTTTTCCTCTCTTCCCCTCTCTTTCATTCTCTCTTTTTTCCTCTCTTCCCCTCTCTTTCATTATCTCTTTTTCCCTCTCTTTTATCATCTCTTTTTTTCCTCTCTTTCATTCTCTCTTTTCCTCTATTTTTCTTTCTTTTCCTCTCTTTCCTTCTCTCTTTTCCACCCTTGTGAAGCTTCAATAGCCTGACATTGAGCATGCATATTTAGACTTGTGTCACTCTCATTCAAAGAATGATCGACTCTATAAATGCATTCTCAATGTCAAGCTGCACCAGTGCTTGGAGCCTATCCTTTCATCTCTTTCCTTCTCTCTTTTCCTCTCTTTCCTTTAAGGAAGCTTCTCTCTTTTCCTCTCTTTCCTTTAAGCAAGCTTCTGTCTTTTCCTCTCTTTCCTTTAAGCCTCCATTCTCTCTTTCCCTCATATGCATTTGCATATGCTTATGCTTATATGCTTATGCATGAGCATATGCTCATGCATATGCAGAGTCATATGATTTCTCTCTTTTCCTTCTCTGTTTTCCTTTGTTTCCCTCTCTTTTCCTCTCTTTCCTTTAAGCCTTCGTTCTCTCTTTTCCTCATATGCATTTGCGTATGCTTATGCTTATATGTTCCTTCTCTCTTTTCCTCTCTTTTCATCTCTTTCCCTTCTCTCCACTTGTTGGGTAGATAATTTCTCCCATGTTTTGTTGCAAGGAGGCATCATAGGGGATTTTGTGGTGGAGGGTCTTAATTGTGGGCCTTCAAGGTTACTCCAAATCCATCCCCATAGGATTGTGTATCACCAAATAATTGGTATGATGGGGGTTGATTGCCAGTAGCTATCATGGGACTTGGCTCCTTGAGTTTTGCTTTTGACATCAGTGGTTGGATTGGCATTTGAGCCTATGACATTGCCCATGTCTATCTAGGGAATGGGTTTAGCCACTCTAGTGGGTCTATCAATCCACACCTTCCCATTATATTGGAAAAGGTTTCCCTTAATGTAGCTACTACTGTAGATGCGATAGGAGACTGATGGGGATAGAGTACAGAGCTACTAAGGCTCTAACATTAGAGGGTTCACCCATGTCTTCATCCTAACTCAGGGACTCTTTTGAGTTGGATAATTCACCTAGTGGTGGTTCTTGCAATGACTGAGAACCAAATTTTGAGCTTACTGACCCCCTGAGGATGCCAAGCTAGGTATGTAGATTAACAAGATGGTATCTGAGGAATTGTTTCTAGGCTCAAGGTGAGCTTGTAGGACTCTTCCTAATCTCAAGATCATGTGCTCATTGGCATAGTTGAGGCCCCAATTGTAGGTTAAGTATGCCTCGATGCAGGCTCAAGGGGCGATAGCCCCTTGTGGTCCCAGAGCTATCCCTAAGGCCATGGGGATAGGGCTATGGTGATGACCCATGGGGATAGGACTATGGCAATGACCCATGGGGATATCAAGTTGGTAGGATAGAGTTAAAGAAACTGTCGATAAGATAGAGTTAAAGCAACTGTCGATGACAAGATAGAGTTAAAGCAATGGGTCAATGCCTATTTGATCTATGGGATAGAGCTATGGTGATGACTCATGGAGATAGAGTTAAGGCAATGACTGACGGGATAGCTTTATGGCACCGGGTCAATGCATCTTCAATCGATGAGATGGGGTTGATTGACAGTAAGTAATTAGCTCGTAATTAGGGCGGCGGGTTAGGTACTAACATGTGTCAGAGGTCATGGGGATAGGGCTGCGCTAATAGGCAACACAAGTTTGACTAATAGGATAGTGCTAAGGTGATGAGTCAATGCAAGTTTGACCATGGGATAACTCTAAGGGAACGACCCATGGGGATAGGAACATGTAGTTTAGCTGACTGGTTTTTTATAATTCTTAATGAATTGGAAGTTTTTATCCATGTTTTTCTGTGATGGGGGGATGCTAAAATAGCTAATTGACCTACCCAATGTAAAAAAGAAGAAAGAAAAACAACATTTGAATGCAAAATGAGAGATTTCTTGAAGAGGTGATTGTCAACACTCAAAAACACTTTGATTTTCAGCATGATTCATCATTCTTGGTTTTTTTTTTGTGAGTTTTGACACCATACACTCCTTATTAATCTTCATCTTCCTACCAACTCAAAATACTAAAAAACATAAAAAGCAAGCTTCAAATGATCAAAAGTGCTTTCCAATAGAAAATGACTACTTCTTCTTTTTTCTATTTAAACACACACTTCTTCACTCTTTGCTCTCCTACGACTCCACTATCAAAGCTCCAAGTTGAGATTAAAACAATGAGCAATGGGTAGATCAGGAGAGAAGGCAATTGCAATGCAAAAGTATACCTTGAACTCTCGACAACGGTGCCAAAAATGTGCAGTCTTGATGGTTACTCACATGTCATGGGGAACTTGAAGGAATGCCGATGGAGTTTCCACTCTAAGATACTCCTTGTGAGAGCAAAGTAAGGCACAATCCATTCGGATGTGTCACTCAAGCGAATCTCAGACTATTGAAATGTGTTTCCATTAGAGAAAGAGGGAAGTGGGAGAATGGAAGAGAACAGAGAAGGGGGATGGAGTGGCAAACACAAATTCACTACAAAGGAAACAAGAGAACACCCAAAGACAATCTTGGAAGAGAGGATGATGCTTGTATTCCAAACTTGTACATACAACAATGAAGACCAAAGTGAACCATTTGGCCATTTATACAAGTCACATTTTCAAGGGAGGCCCAACCTTAATATTTGTATACCACTCTCTCTTCTCATTCTTTTACCATCCTCTTGGGCCCATCTAGCTCCAAGACACAATCCTGGCTATATGAACTTGCCACTGTCCATCAAATCACATCACTTAACCAGTGGTGGCATATTGTTAACTAATCTGTTAATAACAAAACACAAGAAAAGGAGAGATAGCCTGTGTGAAATTTATTAATTGAGTAACAATGTTCTTGCATGTGAATATGAGAGTTTCTTGAAATAAGGAGGATATCTACAAAAAGTGGAGAATACAAAAGTAGTAGGATGAGGACATCATACACATGCTTGATATACAACGTAGGTCAGTGTGGTTGTCTATGAATGAGTTTCGGAGTAGTTTGATTGTTTAACTTAATTTCTAAACTAGGTTGGCTTGGAGTTAATGTGATTGTCCTAAACTAGCCTGGTGATTGGAACATCATGCAATATATCACCATGTTGGTTTAGGTCAAATACTAGCTCTATGATTGTCAATATATCACCCTACTGGCTTAGGCAATAAATTTGACATCCTTTAGGTCAAACACTAGTTATGTGATTGTCCTAATCCAGCGTGGTTGAACATCAATATGTTTCACCATCCCGATGGTTTTCTTTGAATGAATTTTGGAATTTTTTAATAGTTTAATTGTTTAATTTATAAAGTAGGCTGGCTTGGACTTTAATGTGATTATTGTGAAGATAGTGGGAGAGAAGGAAGGAGTCTCACTTACGGCTTTCTCACATACACAATGGGGGAATACACACAAAGGTGGAGGCTAAAAACACTTTTCCTCTTCTTAGTTGTGTAAGCCAAAAGAACTCTAGTACAAAGAAATAGAAGAACCATATATGTGGGTCTCAAACCAAACTCAGCTAACTAAGGTGGCATACTAACTGAGCCACAAACTAGAGTACATAAGGATAGCTATCATCCAGATATTATTCATGGGCGGTGTACCAACCGCATTTGCAGTGAACAAGTCGGTGACATAAATGTATAACGGTCACCCTGGCATATCACAAGTGGAGCTCGATATCTCAACACTCCCCCTCGAGCTCAATCCCAATTCTTGCACATCAAGCAAGTCTCTGAACTTGTGCAGCTTCTCTGTGCCCAATGCCTTCATGAATCTGTTAGCTACCTGATCCTTTGTGTTGACATAAACTAGATGAATAAGACCTAGTAAAACCTTCTCCCGCACATAGTGATAATGCACCTCAATATGCTTTGTTCTAGCATGATAGACTGGGTTATTTGCCAAGTGTATACTACTCATGTTGTCACAATAAATGACAACTGGCCCTGATGCATATCATAAAGTAGCTTATGCAACCAAGCTACCTCACATGCAGCCATTGCTACACCCCTGTACTCAGCTTGTGTGCTTGACAAGGCAACTGTAGGCAGTTTCTTACTGCTCCAAGTGACTGCAGCACTCCCAAAAGAGAACACATATCCATTGGTAGATCATCTATCGGAAATACTACCAGCCCAATTAGCATCAGTGTATCCATGCAACTGTATCTGAACCCCAGTCTCATAAAATAGTCCATACTACAATGTGGACTTCACATACCTGAGTATGCATCTAGCCGCATCCAAATGCGGTTTCCTTGGAGCCTGCATAAACTGACTTATCAATCCAACAACATAGCTCAAATTTGGCCTGGTAATAGTCATATAAATCAAACTTCCTACTATGCATCTGTACATAGTACTAGGGTCTTCCAGAAGCTCATTTGCATCTGTGCTCAGCTTCACATTCTGCTCCAAAGGAACTGAAATAGGCTTATAGCCTGTCATCCCATATTTGGATAGCATGTCCAATCCATACTGCCTCTGCAAGAGCCGTATCCCACTTGGTGATCTAATCACCTCAATGCCCAAGAAATAATGAAGCTCTCCCAAATCCTTCATCTCAAACTTCTACTTCAATAGCATTTTCACATGAAGGATATCTTCATCACTATCACCTGTGATGATCAAATCATCAACATAAATGACAAGCAGCATAATACCTTTCTCTATTTTTCTCACATAAAGTGAGAAATTTGCCTTGGAAATCTGAAAGCCAATAGTGACAATATATTGTCCTATCTTGTCAAACCATGCTGTAGGTGCTTGCTTCAAGCCATACAAGGCTTTCTTCAACCTGCAAACAAACTCAGGATGAACAGCATGAACATAACTTGGTGGCTGCTCCATAAAGTGTTGAGAGTTGTGGTGCCATGAGAACTTGTAGAGCAAAGGTATGAGTAAAGGGAAAGCTGCCACATGGCATGGAGGAGATATCCCACATGTGAGCAAGCATATGGATGTAAGTACCCTCACCTATAAGAACCTAATTGACTTGAGGTACATGTCATGAGCACTCTCTTCATTATGTTTCCACATAGATTTCATCCACCTTAGAGCGCTCCATAGATCCTGAGGCACACATGTTTTGTCATGGTATCAGAGCATAGGTTTAGCTCTCCTAGTTTAGCTCATTTGTAGTTCACTAGGATTGCTCCCATTCCTAGATTAGTTGTAGGCATGCCTTAGGAACTCATGGGTTCTCCTAGATTAGTTTTAGTTTTAGATTGAGAACAAATTTTCATCCCTAGAGAGAGAAAATTTCCGTCCATTGATTCCTTCCATTGCATTGAGGGAATTCTGTCATTGAGAAAGTAAGAGAGATCCATTGTGAGGGATTCAAGTCTCCAAAGAGAGAAATATGAAGAGTGCAAAGTAGTTTTGTGTTTTTTAAGAGAGAGATATTTAGTCTAAGAAAGAAAGAGAGATATGGATTTGTTCTCAGGTAGCAAGTACAAATAGTGAGCTTCCTGACTATCAAATGGCACACCTCTACTTGCGCGAGCTTCAACTCCCAATGATCAAATGCCTTCTCAAGCTCCTATCTACAACGCGACCCTATCTGTCATCATAGCCTTATCAATAGGCTCGCAGTGCTTCCATTCGACAGCTCTAGAGAGGTGCTCCTATCTCCTAACGACCAGCTACGACCTCCATAGCTTCCAGTGACCCAGCCTTCATGGATAGAGAAATGCTACGACATCAATAGCTACCTCACTGCAAGCAACGAAGCTGCTTTGCAACGGCCACAATCTACATATGCCTGAATCCCATGCTCCTCTATGACCAACGGCCCCTGCATGGGTGACTCCACCGACTCTGCGGAGCCTCATAGCTCTAATAGCACCTAGTTACCAGAGCTCTGAAGCTCGTGACGCATAGCAGTGCTCCAATAGACCAGCCCAAGCTTCCTTAGTAAGAGCAGCAAAGTAAACAAGTATAGCTCTAGCGCTCACAGCCACGGACAGCACCTCAAACAGACGCATAGCCAATAGTGCAGGTTGTGCTCCAAGCTCTTGCAAGTTTCCGATTCCTCCTCCATGAGCCC
Source organism: Dipteris shenzhenensis (assembly GCF_047967505.1). Taxonomy (NCBI): domain Eukaryota; kingdom Viridiplantae; phylum Streptophyta; class Polypodiopsida; order Gleicheniales; family Dipteridaceae; genus Dipteris; species Dipteris shenzhenensis. The sequence goes on along the minus strand of NC_141607.1, from coordinate 28,471,026 downwards.
GAATTCGCAGCCGTAGTGACTCTCTCTGTCGAAGCCATCGTCATTGCAAGTTCATTGCAGAGAAGCTTCAAGCCTCCTTCTTCCTTCTCCAATGTCTCAGATAAATGCCACGTGGCAGGATAAGAATTAACTATGGTTAAATTTAACTTAGCTTGGTCAATGGTTAAGTAAACCCAAGTCTGCTGGTCCACTCAACCCACACTAAACCATGGTTAGATTTAGGTTATGGGATTAGTTAAAGTGCCACCTAAGCACTCAGCACCCTTGCTAAGCGCAGTCTTGCAAGTTGCATGTGAACAGCCTTTGCCACATCATCAAAGGCTTTCTTCTTCACAGAATCTTCGACAAGCCATAACTTGCAATCCAAGAAGAATTTGGACATGCTCCAAAAAGGAAAAGCGATTGTCTCTTTGAGCTCTACGTGCTATCAAGTCAGAATCATTGTATGCAATTAGACACTTCCAATATTGAAAGAAATCAATTGGTAAGACCTTTGCAACAGATGATAAAGCAAAGCATGAATGCACACATTGCTGTCATAAGCATGCCAAAATCACAAGTGCATGAGATGACCATAGCACGAAGCATGGCATCCACAAATAAAGCATCAAGGCACATGGAAGAACAAAGCATCATGCATGAAGATTGCAGAACCACCAGGTCAACTACATGGAGTCATCATCAAGCCATGAGCAGAATGACAGGAACAAAAGTATTGAGAAACAAATACCTTGCCAACCTTGCCTATATTTTGTAAATCAAACCTGACCACTTGAGAGTAGCTATGTAAGCACCCAGGGGAGGATTTGATCTTGTAGCCTCACATCTGACCACCTTGCAATAGCCAAAGGATCATGGCACCAAGGGGAGGTGTTGAGAGTTGTGGTGCCATGAGCACTTATAGAGCAAAGGTATGAGTAAAGGGAAAGTTGCCACATGGCATGGAGGAGATATCCCACATGTGAGCAAGCATATGGATGTAAGTACCCTCACCTATAAAAGGGAGGTTCATTTGAAGTAATACCAATCAAGCACTTTGCACTATCTCAAGATTCTCTTTATGAGTCCAAGCTAATCTATCTTGGAACCTAATTGACTTGAGGTACATGTCATGAGCACTCTCTTCATCATGTTTCCACATAGGTTTCATCCACCTTAGAGTGCTCCATAGATCTTGAGGCACACATGTTTTGTCATAAAGACCTCTTCTTGCAAATCACCATGTAAGAAGGCATTCTTTACATCCATCTGATGTAAAGACCATCCCTTTGATGCAGCCACAGCAATGACTGCTCTTACGGTTGCCATCCTTGCAACTGGACTGAATGTTTCTTCATAATCAATGCCATATGTCTGTGCATACCCCTTGACAACTAATCTTGCCTTGTATCTATTCACAGAACCATCTGCATTGTGCTTCACCTTATAAACCCACTTACACCCAATTGCATTCTTGTCTTTAGGAAAAGGCACCAATTCCCATGTAGCATTTGCTTCCAAGGCATCCATTTCTTCATCCATGGCTTTCTCCCATTTTTCTTTTCCCATGGCTTGCTCAAAAGAAGTGGGTTCTAGTTCCTGTATCACTTTGACCATATAGGCATAGTGAATGGTTGTAAATCCATCATATTTTAGCCTATCCACAGGATACCTAGCTCTAGTAGACTTGCGCAAAATAGGCTCACTTCTAGGTGCTCTCAAAACATCCCTGGTCTTCCTACTCCAAGTGTAACAATAGAAGGAATACCCAACTCATCATCAATGCTCTGTTCTGAGCCATTGGATTCACCATCCACATAAGAGTGACCTGCATTCACATCAAACATGGGCTGATCTATCTTCTCTTTTCCTTTTCGTGATACTTGCATACCACTATCTGCATTGCTTTGAAGAGATTCTCCTGATCTCAATCTGCCTATCCATGGTGAAGTATGTGAACCACTGCTAGAGGACACTATAGGTCCACTAATATTTTGTGATTGCCGCTGTGAATTTTGTGCAGCATTACCATTTTGTGCATCTACATCATCAATCACATTTATTGGTTTATACCAGCTGCTCATCTCATCAAAAACAACATCTCTGCTCACTGTAAACTTATGAGTAGAAGGGTTATAGCATCTATACCCTTTCTGCTGCAGAGAATAACCAATAAAGATGTACTTCTTAGCTTTTGGATCCAACTTGGACCTCAACTCATCTGGCACATGAACACAGGCAATGCAACCAAAAATTTTCAAATGAGAAATATCTGGTTTCCTACCAGTATACATCTCCTCTGGCGTCATGCCATGTATTACTGCAGTGGGAGTCCTTTTCATTATGTAAACTACTGTAGCAATTGCTTCAGCCCAATAATAATCTGGTAGGTCTTTTTCATTTAGCATGGCACGAGATACCTCTCCAATATGCCTGTTTTTCCTTTCTGCAAGTCCATTTTGCTGTGGGGTATGATTGCATGAATATTACTGCTTTATGCCATGCTCCTGCAAGAACCTTGCAAACTCATTCGAGAGGTACTCTCCCCCTCCATCTGACCTTAGGCATTTTATTTGCAGGCCTATTTCTTTTTCAACCATAGCTTTAAAAGCTTTGAAATGCCCAACACTTCACTTTTCTTTTTCATAAAATACACCCGAACTTTTTTGCTATAGTCATCACTAAAAGTGACAAAATAATGACAGCCTCCAATAGATGCAGCTTTAGTAGTCCACACATCAAAGTGGATTGATTCCAATGGCTTCTTACTCTTTTGAACATGTCTAGGAAATGGTTTCTTTACCTGTTTTCCAATTTGACAGGCTTCACATAACTTATGCATTTCTACAACCTTGAATTTAGGCAATCCTACAACAATATTTTGGGCATGCATTGATTTAAGTCACTGTACATTAACATGACCAATGCGTTTATGCTAGATATCAATATCTATAACTACACCGGTCCCATGTGCAAACATTGTTGCACTCAATTCAGGCATGTCCACATCTAACGTAAACATCCTGCCCTTCTTCTTTCCTTTTGCTATCAAGCGACTGTTATTTTTCATATTCTCAACAAAGCATCCATGAGGATTAAATCTGACCTACAAGCCCTGCTTAACCATTTGACCAACAGAAACCAGGTTCTTAGTGATATTTAGGACATGAAATACATCAGACAGATATTTCTTTTTCCCATCCTGCATAGACAAAGGAATTTTACCAATTTGCACAATAGGATGTGCAGTATCATCACCAGTCTCCACAAATCATGGTCTTTCCATTTTCCTTGCATCCTGCATCCATTTTGCATGACCTATCATGTGGTTTGATGCACCTGAGTCAAGATACCACACATCATTGCTTTCTTCTGCACTTGTCACAGAATTGGTCATGTGCTGCACCATAAACAGATGCTCATTTCTGTCATCACCCTGTCTACTAGAAGATGCATAATTCCCTTGTTGCAATTTTCCATTCATGATGTCATTCTACTTTTTATAGCGGTCTTTAGCCATATGACCCATTTTACCATAGTAGTAGCATTCAACATTGTTGTTTGCATTTTGGCCTCTCTGCCATCCACCACGACCTCTTTGGCTTCCCCTGCCTCTAGAGTTACCACGTCCTCCTCCATAGGACTGGTTTTCCTGAGTTTGCTACATATTCTAATTTCTATCATGGCCTCCAGATCATCCAAATCGGCCTGCTCTACCTCTACCTCTACCTCTTCCAGCATTTGAGTAGAAAATAGTTTCTTTTGAAGTTCCTCCTGAAGAAGATGCACCACCATTTCTTTGCTCTTCAGAAATTAGAAGAGCAAACAACTCCTCAAAATCAAGAAAATTTTCACACACAGCAATGGATGTCCGGAACTGTGCATAATCCTTTCCTAGACCATTCAAGGTCACAGAAACTAAATCATCATCTTCCATTGGCGACCCAATTGAAGCAAGTGCATTTGCAATTTTCTTCACCTTCATGTGGTAGTCATTTATGCTCATATTTTCTCTCTACACATTGTGCAACTCCTGCTTGAGCTGCATTTTCCTGGCTTGCATATTTGTGCTATACATTTTTGCTAAAGTATCCCATGCCTCCTTTGGCATACTTGAATCTTGAATATGCACAATCATAGAATCTGAAATATTGATAGACAGCCAGTACATAACTTTTCTAGCTCTCTCATGCCATCCTTTAAATGCCTGCATTTACTCTTGATTGGGAACATTAGGAAGAACTAGTTCTTCTTCATTTCCTGTAATGAAGTTCCAATAGCCTTTTCTTATAAGGAAATTTGTCATTCTAAACTTCCATGCTTGGAAGTTGTTCTTGTCAAGCTTTTTAGTGACAATCTATGAAAGAGAATCAGAGGCCATTACAGAACACTACAAAATATTATGTCACTGCAAAAAAACACGGCTTCTACTTCACAAGGGCAAATCTTCAAAACTGACAACAGTGGTATTTGACCACACAATCACTTCCTAGTGACGATTTCGCATGAACAGGTAATAAGAATGATTCTGTAACTCCCAATATCTCTGCGCATAGGCATACGATGCAATTTTAGTTGCCCTCAACTTTTCACTGACGTGTAGAGCAGTGGTTGCACAGCAAAAACAAGCCTTTTTCTCACTGCTTGCGGAGAACTTCTGCCTCCAAAATGGGCCCCAAAATGGCCTCGAATCAAAACAAGCCCCGAAATGGTCTCGAAAGGCTCGAATCAGCATATATTGCCCTTTGGCCACACCACAAAGGGCATCTCAATCTGAAACAATGCACTCTTGCACTTTTTGACTATGCTACCTACAGAGATTTGCTCCCAAACTCAAAAAAGAAAACCAACACTGGCCCTCTTACCAGGACACCATGAACTTGGTTTGCTTTCTTGAGCTCCTTACCATGAACCAGGCTCTGATACCATGTGAAGATAGTGGGAGAGGGGGCAGTTGATAGAGCAAGCAAGGAAAAGTGAGCGGGCCCAAAAAAGCGAGCGAGATTTTCCACAATTTCCTTATTGAGGTACTCAACATAGCTTTGTGGAAACCACTATTTGGGAAGATTCTCAAAAATAAAACTTATGTTACTATGTGTAACTATACCAATATTACGAATTATAGTCTACCTTAACTTCCAATTGGAGCCATACTCACATTATGCAACAATAATATGTGGGTTTGAAAGAAACTGAATTTCCACTCCAAAGCGGATTCCATTACTGATACAACAATTCTTTTGCATTTGAAATGGGTCTTATTATCAAACTCCTTCAATAATCAAAACAAATGCATTGCTTGATATGTTGAACTTAGTAATGTAAACATCACTTCACCCATATGTGGGGAAAAAAAACTGTCTGTAGACTTCATAGCATGGGATTGCATCAACACTTATGACATTCAAAATGGTTCTTATTAAAAGTTTTATCAACCATGAAAGAAGTGAATGTTAAAAAATAGTTCACCCGTATGGTGAAAAACCCAAGTGTTATTTATGACATTCAAAATTGTTCTTGCAACCATCCTGTAGTTCCTAGAGATTTTGCCCATACTTCCAACCCCTTCCCTTCAACCACTAAGAGGTATCTAATAGTTTTATAAAACACTTGAGATATCATCACTTGCTAATACAAAACCATTTAAATTACTATTTGTAGAACACTTGAGATATCATCACCTCTTAATACAAGACCATTCTTACTATTTGTAGAACACTTGAGATATCATCACTCCTTCCCTTCAGCCACTAAGAGGTACCTAATACTTTTGTAGAACACTTGAACCATTCGGCCCAAATCTACACAGAAACTATAATGTGCCTCCCAACTCATGCATTCTAGCTCCTCATGTTTGACAAGAATGCAAACAATAATGAAATCACATTATCTTTAGTTTCAAAGTAAGCAAAGCACCAAAAATAAATGCAAATGTATTGGATGAGGAATAAATAGGTATAGATATAGATAGACCTATATATATGCATTCATAGATATAATGATGATTAAAGTTGGACGGTCGTAATAATATTATGTGTACTATTATTGGGATTAGGACTACTATTGGTAATATTGTATGTAGTAGTAGGAGAACTACCATTAAGGAACACTCTAATAAAATTACTAATGGTGGTGACAAAACTACCACTAGTAGTTTGGTAATTACCCCTAACATCTACAACAAATATTTGATGGGTAGCTTGTATTAGGTCAAAAGGCCCCAATTGTGCTATAATAATGGACTAAAAAAGGGAGTGCTATAGCATCACCTAAGGGTCACTTTTTATCCATGAAAGAAACAAGTCGGTGCAACCTAGGTCATATAGATCTAGGTCATGTGGAGTGGTTCGCGTCTCTTTCCTTGACAAAAAAGTTACACTACCTTTGATAGTAACTACAAAGATTGCTACCATAGTGCCGTAGAGTAGCCCCTAGGTTGCACCATCATCCTTTTTTGCTTTTGAGCCATTAAGTTTAATCCACTGATTTTATGTAGAATTATTCTACTATATGTTCACATGTCCTTAATAGGATCTTGATATAATCCCTTCCATTGTAAGTACTTTTACTATAAGTTTCACATATCCTTAACAAACCACTAGGCTTCAACACAGATTTATTCTTATGTTTCAAGCCTCAAACTCAAACACCCTTGTAAAAGGGATAATATATTAAAGCTACATTCAATCCATCAAATCTTTTGAATGACAGTTCTATTGAACATTCATGTATCATCAATAGGATTTCATCCATTATATGTTCATTTGTCTTTAATAGTATGTTTAAAAATTCATGTATCTTCAATATTATTTCTCTCATGTATTCCAATATCTTCAAAAGGATACCTTTATTTATGTCCAAACTTGAGCATTGATTTGTATTTATCAAACACAATTTCACTCCACCTATTCTTTAGAATGAAAATTTTTCGCCAAAAGTGGGCCAAATGTAAGGTCTTTCCACATATTCTTAAGAATGAAAATTTTGGCCTTACGTTGGCAAGTCTATGGAATGAGGGTAAGGCCAAAGTCTCTGGTACGGTGCATTAGGTCTTGATTAATTCTTCTTTAGGCTTGAATATTTAATGCATTAACTTCACGACTATTATTTATGCTTGAACTTGTAATGTATTAATTTCATGATTTAGGATTTTATGAAGTTATATCTAACATGTCCCAAATTTAATGGAAATTAATATCCTACATAACACAACAAAGTATCACCATATCCCTTCCCAAAATCAATGCTACCTAGGAACTTTCTTGAATTTTCACTACCTTGCATTTGAGTTAGCTATGATGAAGAAGGTTGCCTACCTTTGGAACCTCTTAGAGTTACCGTTAGCATGATCTAATTTCGTGTACCCCAAAACTTGAGACTTGGAGATTCCCATATCACACCAGTGGTAGCTGCCTTGTCCACTCTCAATGCTAGTAAGAGCTGGGCCCCATAGACTGGTAAAAGAAGTCTTTTTGGAGGTTCAAGTTTTTCCCTCTGTCTTCTGCAGGCCCCATGATGAAATAGGATATATTCATCACCCTACATTTAATGCAAGAATTGACAACTTTTTTTGGACCTGACTATGCAGTTTACATCGCAAAATTGGTGCTAAAATTACAGATTGGGAGATTCCCATATCACATCAACAGTAGCTATCTTGTCCACTCTCAACACTAGTAAGAGCCGGTCCAGTTTACATCCCAAAATTGGTGCAAAAATTGCATACCAGGCATCTCCATTTGCCGAGGGTGTCCCTAGCGACCCCTTGGACTTGCTCTATTTGTCTAGTTGTGTCTCTCCACAAAAATCGGAGTGGGGCCTATTTTCCCCATCTAGTAAAACTATATGCATCAATATGTATGTATGTATGTATGTATGTATGTATGTGTACTATGACATGAAGTTGGGGGTAATAAAATTCACGCACCTCTTCACTTCCTGCAGCATTCGAACTGACTGCCAAAGATACTTATCATTGAGAATGAGAGATTAGAAAGAAGCATTTATGCCAAGATACCACACCATACTTTCCTCCCTTAGATGAGAATGAAGATGGTAACATCCCAAGTGATGTTGTAGTCAAACATAGGGAGAAGGAAAGGATCAGCAGAGGCCATAATCTCAGCGAGCCGGTCTGCACCAAAGAGAAGAGTGATACGTTGTTGAAAGAAGATCTTGCGGCTCAACATAACATGAACTGATATATATCGAGGAGTTTGAAGGGGCTGATTAGGTCGGATGGGTAGATTCCGAGGAAACATTGCACCTCCTTCATAGACACCTTTATACTTAGCTCAAAACACTCTACAAACTATCATTAGACACAGAGGCCTATAACTTTCAGTAGAGACATGATATCAAAGATTCAAGTACACAAAGAGATGCCCTTGAGATGGGCTTCGCGCTGATATAAGTTTCATTGAAAACAGACAAACGGTTGAAGAGATATGGACAGTTTACTGGAAGGGGGTAAAAACTATCATGAAAACAGACTGTCAAACACAAAGACTTATAACTTTTTGTAGCAGTATCTGATTCAAGATCTGATTATATAGGAACATGCGCCTTGAAGAGAGCTTTGTGTTGATATAAATTTCATTACAATCGGACTACCGAGCAGAAAGTTATGAGCAAAACACTAACAGGGGGTCAAATTGTCATGAAAACTACCCTCCACCCAGGCTAATTTCGCCTGAGCAGGATGCTCCCTCAAGACTCCACCTTCATCAACGATCCACCCCTTATAGATTTTGCCTAGAAGAGGGGAAGAAGTTTGCATAGTGGCTCGGGAAACAAATGGACCATGTGTGCACAGTGAGCAGCCGAATAGAAAGAACTTTTAAGGCTTTGAAAGAAAGAAAAGGGAAGAGACACTCAAGAGAGAGAGAGAACCTAAAGTGACCTTCATTACAAATAGAGTGAGAATCCACCTCAACACTACAAACACCAGGGAGAAGAAGAGGTTTCATACATACAAGAGGGAGCAGAAGCTCCAAGACTACTCATAGAGAGAGAATACACTAGAGAGAGAAGGACTCAAGAGTCTACATAAGAGAATATCTACAAGAGGAAGAGAAGGCTCATGGAAGAGGCTTGGGGAGACTAAAACTACAGCAACATAAGGCCCAAGGGTGGAAGAGATTCTGATGAACAAGGGAGAGGAGGGCTCCTTTTATAGAGATTTTGTTACCCTCCTTCACCCATTTATAATTGCTGCCTGTAGATTCCTTTCCCCATCAATCACAAAAGCACGTATGTCACCATCCATGTCCTTTTTGGCTACTCTTGCCATGTGTCCCATCAAAAGATGCTCAAGACTCTTAAAATATTGAGAAAGTCAAGAGTCTCCTCACATGGAGCCCATAGGGACCCTCTCTTTTCCACATGTCCACATCCTCCTTATTCCACATACGAGTTCTAGAAGGATTCCTCTTGACTTCACACTCCTCCACATGCCTTCCACACGCTTGGCATGTGATCTCTCTTATATTATTGGAACACATGGACATGAGCCCACCTCTTTATATGACTCACTCTTCCTATTTTCTAAAAAACTCATAATATCCCATACACAAATAACTCTCACCCCATACCAAGGTATTTATAATTCATACCTATGGTATTTACAATGAGCCATTCCACTCATCCTCTCAATCCCATACAATATCATAGAAAATAGAAATAAGTGAGAGCCGCTAGGCTATCACTTGATACTCAAACCCTTATCAAACATAGAGAAAAACAATATCAATGCCAAGTTAAAAATATCAATTTTTAGCGTCACATCTTTCCCCCCCCAGCAGATCCTCTCTAGTACAGAGAGGGTCTGCTGGCCCTCATGGTGGTCGAGCATAGAAGAATTTAAGGTGATACTCATTGGTGCGTCCGGGTATCACCATGCCATCAACATCCTCAAGTTGATAGGTTCCATTCGTGACATTCATATACATCCTTATGGAGGCGTGGCCAAAAGTAACCAATCTCTGCTTCTGTTGTGGAGTTAACCCTCGAGGAAACATGCCTTCTTCCACATATTTCTGAACATCTTGTAGTTTTGGCCATACAGTGTCTACCCAAGAAACCACCCCCCGGTCTAGCACTACAATGGCTTTAGCTAACTCATCTGCCCTTTGATTTTCTTTTCTGTTTATATGAACAAACTTGTAAAAATCAAAGCGACTACATTGTGCCATAGCCTTTTGATTAAGCTCCTTCAAATGAGGACTTCTTGTCTTGTAATACCCTTGCATTTGCTTTATAATAAGCTGAGAATATCCTCTTACTTCCAATTCTTTAACTTGACTTTGAAGACAACCCTCCAAACCAAGAATCAAAGCATTATACTTAGCTGCATTGTTAGTTGTGATACCTGGAAGCTCTTGTCCTCTTGCCCATACCTCTTGACCTTCAGGATTCATCAAGACTATCCCCCCGGCTCCTTGTTGGCATGAAGGACTAAAAGCTCCATCAAAATACAAAACAAAAGTTGTTGGTGGTGTATCCCTTTCATCTTTAATGTTCTCCTTACATTTCTTTTCTTCTCCTAGATCCTCCCGCCCTATGAGCAAATCTGCCATAGTGGACCTAGTGGTATTTTTAGTGACAAAAGAGAAAGAGAACTCTTGAAGCTTTGACAACCATTTTGCAAATCTCCCCCCAGGATTAGGCTTGCGAACTAGATATGCTAATACAAACTGAGAGGTAAGGAAGAAAAATGGTCGAGGTAATAAATAGGAGCGAAACTTTCTGACAGAAAACACCAAAGAGAGAGCTTGCTGCTCCATTTCTTCATACCTTGTTTCCACATCTGTAAGCTGTCGGCTGGCATAATAGATGGGTTGCATTCTACCTGCCTCTCCTTTTTGTAGCAATACAGCACCAACTGAATGAAAAGATACACTTGGATTTACATAAAAGTCTTGAGACCAATCAGGGGGCTTCAATATTGGGCCCTTACTCATGGCCTCCTTAAGTAGTTGGAAAGACTCTTGTTGCTCCACACCCCATTGGAAAGAAACTCCTTTTCTTGTCAACAAGTTCATGGGATGCACTATCTCTGTGAAATCATCACAAAAGCGTTGATAATACTTGCTCTTTTTGCGAACACCAGTGACACTCTCAGGACTTGGCAATGCCATGATTGCTTGAACCTTGTTAGGATCCATTTGCAAGCCTTCTTGAGACACAATATGCCCCAACAAGACTACTTTTGTTTGAGCCAAATGACACTTGCTAGGATTTAGACACCCTTTTGCTTCATCAATCCTAGCTAAGGCCATCTTTAACTTCTCCATGTGATCTATGCGTCGAGAATAAATGCAAAAATCATCCAAAAACACCCTTATGAACTTTCCCAAGTAAGGCTCCAGGATTGACTCATGAACCTTTGAAATGTAGCTGGTGCATTGGTCAACCCAAAAGGCATCACTCTGTAAGCAAAAACTCCCCAAGGTGTGACAAATGATGTTTTCTTTTGATCTTCCTCCCGAATACGAATTTGAAAGTACCCAGAAAGTACCCAGAATACCCATCACATACAGAATACATCTCATGCCCTGCTACTTGGTCTAGTATTTCATCTTGGAATGGCAAAGGAAAATGATCCCTTTTAGTGCATGCATTCAAAGAACGAAAGTCCACACAAACTCGCCACTTATTTCCTTTCTTTAGTGTGACAACTACAGGAGATATCCATTCTGAATCATCAACAGGAAAGATGAATCCCACCTCAAGTAGTTGTGTTACCTCTTTCTTTAGTGCCTCAGCTTGGATCACCCCCAATCGCCTTAAGCGTTGCACAACTAGCTTGCTTTCTGGCTTCAACTCAATCTTGTGCTCCACAAGAGAGACTGGCCGAACCTGTGAATAGCTTGTTGCAAAGAGACATGGAAAATCATCTAGCATATCTAAGTACTGGAGCTTCTCACTACCTGATAGAGAATCACCAAGAAGCTCTTCATTGCATTGGCATCATTTAATGTGCTCCACATCCTCCACATGAAGTGTCTCTACAGGATCTTCTTGCACCACCACCTTGTTCCTTCCTGACTCATCCTGATCAGCACCAAGACAAAGACCAAAGGCCACTCCTTCCACCTCACCCTCTGAGTTGGACTCCTTGGAGCTACACCCTGTCTCTTCTTCTTCATCGGTTAAGTCAGAGCTTGAACTCTCTGATGTTGAAGACTCCTCCTTGACAACTTCCTTTTTGCGGCTTCTGATGTTGTAGCGCACCTTCTTATCATTTCCCTGCAAAATCAATTCTCCAGTATCCCACTTTTGAACAGCCTTCACCTTGCGTAGCCAAGGCCTTTCCAAAATCAATGGATAGGCACGTGCATCTGGCTTGGTAGGGATCACCTGAAAAGTAGTCGGCACAGAAATTCCACATACATCCACTTCTAGATTCTTCACAACTCCCAAGGTCTTAACCCTAGTGTTGTCAGCCAATTTAATGCGATAAGGAGAGGTAGTACTAGAGTATTTTAAATCAGCATCAATCATGGTCTTCTCACTCATGACATTAATCGATGCACCTCCATCAATGTACACATTAGAAATCACTTGACCATCAATGATCACATCAACCATAGGTACATCATCACCAACATCTATATCTACCTTTTGAACAACAGGATTGGCACTTTTCTTCTTTTTCTTCTTTGACACCCTTGTGCTTGCTAGTTTTCCCCATTCCTTCCGTAGTTTTAGAGACAAAGCAAGTAATTGACCAAAGGTAATATGAGCTTCCTTTTCTTTAAGGTCGGACAACAAGTCATAGCTTCTAATTCCTTGTCCTAAAGGAAAGTCTGACTGGCTAATTCTCCTTCTAGATGCCTTCTTTTTCTTACTACGGTGTTCCTCTTCCTGATGTTCCTCATCTACTTCTTCCTTGCTTTCTTCTTCTTCTTTTGGTTTACCATGCCCCCTTTTAGCCATCATTACCTCTCTTTCCTCATCCCCTGAAGAAGCTTCTAACAAGGATACTTGTTTTTCTTCTTTCTTTCTCAATCTAGGACACTCGGGGTGATAGTGACCTTTTTCATTACATTCATAGCAAGTGACCCCACTCCTATCTCGAGGCCTATCTTCACTCTTTGGTGCTCTAGGTTGTTGTGCATTAACCAAATGCAATTTCAAATAAGCAAATTCTGCCATCAATTGGGAGATATTATGATCTAACTCAGAGGACTTTGGTACCTAAGGAGTGCCCATTACCTCCACCTTAGAAGTTGAAGCTGTTGAAGACACAAAAGAGGATTCGATCTTAAGAGAAGCTTCTTTCTTGGTCGCAATGCGAAGTGCCTCCATGTACGTTGTTGGATCTTTACTCATTACCTTTGAACGAAGACGAGGCTCCAAAGCCATAACAAATTTGCTCATCTTTAAGTGCTCCATCCCTGAGAGACTTTGAGGGGCCGATGATGCCGATGCCACAGCTCGCAAAGCTGCCCTTTCATACTTTGTCCATAAAGTTTCATATCGGATTGCCAATGCAGAGACCAACTCACCCTCTCCTGGACAAAACCGGTCCAACTGCAACATCAAAGCATTTGTCGACTCCACTGCCCCAAATTTCTGCTTCATTGCTACCACCACTTGGTCCCAGTCCTCCTTGGTAGAGTCCGGCAAGGTCTCATGCCAACTCAAGGCTACACCTTCAAGAAAATCAGGCAAAATCTCCGCCCGATCCTTCATGGACCATCCAGAAAGCCGGCATCCTCGAACAAAATCCCGAAGATAAGACTTCGGGTCTTCCCCTTTGGGAATGCTTACAGCTAATCTTTAGTAAGGAGGTGATGCTTATCTGAAAATGTAAATGTAGGACTAGTTAAATTCTTCTCCAAATGGCAAGAATGCTTACAGGTGGGGGACTAGAGGTCTATTGCTATGCTCATCACTTCATTTAAATTGTTAGCCAAGGCATTGGCTCTTAGAATCTGAGACATTTGCACGTGGTTGGTTGATAAAGAACATAATGGGTTCATCAGATCAAGGGATATTTTTGAGAATATACTAAATGTGTCCAATGCTCTAGATTATGTCTATGTAGTGAGCTAGAGATGTGTGTTGTTTGGGATTGATTTAGATAAGGCCTGAGGGGGGGGCACTATGTAAAAACCCCATATAGCACGCACGATCAAAGGCTATTAAAAAAATGCCCTACCTAAGGATTTTTAGAACCTATAATACACCCCTTCTATAAATTTTGAGATGACTAAAGTATCCCTTACGTATGAAAATTTTCATTTTTTGAATTTAAAAAGCCCTTATGTATGTATATTTTCTATAACTCCATAAAAATATAAAACCCCTTCTATTGATTGCATGTGCTATGTTACATATTTCTTAGTGACTTCCCCAGGGATAAGGCATATGATAGGGTGAGATGGGATTTTATGCTGGCAATTTTGAGCTGATTGGGATTTGGTGATACATTTTGCAGTATGGTGGAGAATCTATTGGGAAATGCCTCTGCCATATTGGGTATTAATGCAGGGGTGGTGGGGAGATATGAGCTGAAGCATTTAGTGAGGCAAGGGTGACTTTTAGCACCTCAATTGTTTGCTCTATGCACAACCCCCTTGATGGCAAATATTAAGAGAGCATGTGATATTGGGAGCTTGAAGGGGGTGGTTTTACCCTCCGGAAAGTAGGTTTGTCTTCAATTGTTTGCAGATGACATGGTGACCATTCTACAGGAGTTGAAAAAAGTAACTGGATGCCTTGATGAGTATTATGCAACTATTTTGAATGGTTTTAGGTTCTCAAGTAGTTGGGTGAAGATCTTTGCTATTTGGGTAGACTCAGGAGCTTGACCTGAGTGGGAGAAGGATCTTCCCATTCAATGGGTAAGAAGTTGGGAGATCATTAGATACCTCGGGGCTCCTTTGGCCTGGGGGTCTTTGTAAGACAAAGATTTGATTGGGCGAAAGAGAAAATGAACCAAAAGCTCAGGCATTGGGTGGGTCTCTACCTTGGGTGGAATGCAAGATTTCTAGTTGTGTAGCACATTTTGTCAGCGGAATTTGCTAAAACATGGACGGGGATGGAGAGCAGGCATAGTGAACATTGATGAGTATGTATACAATGATGAACAAGAATGTGCTTCTTTGTTTCATAGTTCTTACTTCTGCCTGCTTGCAACATTGAAATCATTCCATTCCGTTTGCATGAGAATCTTGTCAATATATGTGTACGAGAACACAACTCTCGAATAGGGTCCCCATTCTCTTCCCACATAGATCACATCGGATCCAATTACCTTGCAGTTTAGAAAAGAGTAGCCTCTGTTTTCTCTCAGATCTTTGCACTGTTGGGCTATTAGAGACCCTGAAGTAGTAGCTATGGAATGCAGCTCACAGCCTCAACAATGGAATAAACAAAATGCTTCAAGATTGATACTAAGAGAACTTAACAGACAACGTCCAATAAATTCCTTAGATGCCTACCGAGAACCTCCTAACAGACGATGTCCAATTAATTCTTAGATGTCTTCTAAGACAAATTTTTTGCACTATGAATGATCATGCATACTTTGAAATCTTTTCATGGTTTCTTTTCCATTAAAAATAGTGAGAATAATTGCATTAGCATCGTGATTCTTTGACATGCAATAATACCGATCACATATTGCAAGGCTAAATCTAATCTCCTTACCTCATAGCAGAAAAGTCCATCTCCAAATATAAAGTTGATAGACCCTCGAATTACATGATAGACACTAGAATTGTTGTACCAGTGAGCACTTTGTATCCATCTTGTTCTTGAAATGAGTAATTTCTACAAAATCTATGATAGAGACAATAGTGTTATGGAGAAATTTGGCAAGGCACATTTTGAATCGCTTATCTTGCTAGCTGGTTGTGAAATGAAATTTGATAAGGGTTGCTTCTCTTTTTTGATCCATAGCTTGGAAATCAACCCATATTCAAATCAAAATAAGTATAGATCGCAGCATAGTAGAGAGTAGAAAAAGCCTATAGGGATTCTTGATATCTGTTGGAAGACTTTCCTTCCCAAAGCCCCATGCATATTCTCTAATACCCAGCTATTAATTCTCGTGCATGTTTCCCTTGGTAAGGTTCAAGCCCCTCTCTTTGTGGTTTTGTTCTCAGCAGGATAGAAGCGGGGGGGATAGCTATCTAGCCCATGGGGTAAACGTTCTAACAAGTCATTAATGTCTAGAAAGTCACAATGTCTATGGGATATCTCTCAATATGACACATGGCATGTCTAGGACTCACTAGACTATGAAGCCACATTTAGACCACTTAGAACACTCATTTTAGACTCACTTTGGCTTCATATTCCAAGACCCCCCCATGGAAATATGGAAAGCATAATGAAAGGCAAAATGGAAAGGAAAATGAAAGAACAAGTGCTAGGGAAGGATAACCAAAATACTCACATGATATAAAGCTTGATGTTGGCTGATGTGATAGACAATAGACAAGAACAACACTATATAGTGTGCCACTAGACTCTAGAAAGTCACAATGTCTATGGAATATCTCCCAATATGACACGTGGCATGTCTAGGACTCACTAGACTATAAAACCACACCTAGACCACCTAGAACACTCATTTTATACTCACTTTGGCTTCATATTCCAACAACATTGCTTTGTTTTGTTTGTATATTATTTTGCATTCATACCATTTTGTATTTTCATGTGTGTATTCTTTTATAATTAATGTGTTCTAATTAGTATGGTAATTTTTTGTTTGCTCAATTAGTAGCAGTAGGTCTTTGAGTTTTCTTGTGGGTATTTATTAATAGCTCCATGTTTTCTTATTGGGTCATGTATTAGTAGAGGTGTTTCTATTACCATGTAATAGTTCACCTTCAATTGAGTTCATGTTCTACTAGTCTAAAATTAGGCTTATGCTTGTGTTGTCACTCTAGTTGGAACATAGGTCCTCTCTAGAGCTCTCCCCACTACCAGAATTCGACTATTAAAGAGCAGTAGTAAACACCATGAGGTACCTAGATTTTGATTGTGTGCGTGTAGATGTACATGTACATCTATCTGCACATGCGCACATGCATATAAGTACATATTTGATTCTACTTTCTATATCCATTCATAAAACAAAACAACTCATGTGATGTGACTTGGTCCAAAATCCCATAAATGAATCGAATAAAAAATGAGTTGAGCATAGTCTGTACCAGCTTGAAGTTCTCCCCATCGACAAGTAGCCCAATTAGACAGAGCCAATCATTCCTAATGGCCACTAGATAAATTTTGCTTGCAGAAACTTATCTAGTTTGTACTTTACACTTGGCATAGTTGGGATTCTTTTTATATATCTTTGCCACCAAATCAACTAGGCATTTGCCATCAAAGAAAGTTGGTGCTAGCATATCTCAAGTGGAAGCTCTCACATTTATATGTAGCCTCATTATAGTTTGAATTCCTTCCTTAGAGATGATGTTCCCAGCAGGATACTAATTAAGACAATGAAGAGACACTTGGCTAAATCTAGGTGGCAAAGATTTTTTTGAGGCAAGTAAGGTGATGAGTTGTTGTCGAGTAAACATACAAATTGTCTAAGCAAATTGCAATGAACTCGGCCATGTACTCCTTGAAGGTTTTGACCATAAACCATTTCAATGTGGATGGTAGATTTCTCATGCCTTTGAACAAGATACCTATTAGAAATTAAAGATGCACTCGGCTAAATCTAGGGAGATTCCCACTTTCTTGCACTTGGCAAAGACTTTTCTGAGGCAAGCAAGGTGATCAGTTGTTATAGTTCCAATGATAGTTCATTATAACCACTATACCCATCCATGAGCAAATATATCTAATGATTGCTACTTAGTCCAAGGTGTTTTTAGTGAGCCAGTTCATCTCATTGACCCACTATCTAGTCCAAGGTGCCAATGAGATTTGATTATAGCCACTATACCCATCCATGAGTGAGTAAATCTCATGAACTACTACCTAGTTGAGGGTGCTATGGGTGAGGAGAACTAGAAATGGATTTGGTATTATCCAAGCATTGAGCTTCCAATTATAATATATGCACACTCAGAGTTTCCCATTCTTCCTAGGCACCACCATGATTTGATTATAACTACTATAGACATCGTTGACCGAGTACATCTCATGACTCGCTACCTGATCTAGGATGCTATCGATGAAGGGAATCAGAAATCATCTGATAATTGAGCTTTCAATAGACTATGCATATCCCATTCTTCTTGGGTAACACCACCATTTGATTGTAATTGTTGCACCCATCAATGAGTGAGTATATCTCATGACTTGCTACCTAGTCCAAGGTGCTATTGGTGGTGAAGGGAATTATAAATGGATCTGGTGCCATCTAAGCATTGAGCTTCCAATAGTCTATGAATACCCAAAGTTTCCCATTCTTCTTAGACACCACCACGATTGGGACTAGCCAATTTCTCAGATTGATAGTGTAAATGAACTCAGCCTTGAGCTGATTGAGCTTAGCTTAACTTGTTTAACATAATTGGGATTGTTTTGGAAATCCATTACAACAAGGCACACCCAAAATGTGAGGCCAAAGGTTTTGATTTTAATGTCCTCGAGTACTCCCATACCTCTAATGAAAAATTGGCTTAGCATCAAATATTAATGAAATCCGATGTTGGTAAATACTGGGTGGCACACCATGAAGATTGGTATAGCTACAAGAAAATACCTCCTTACGTTACATGAAGAGATTTTTTACTACATGGAGTTGCATCGTAAGCACGTTTTACGTACCAACATTGTGCATGGATGCTCATTTGTACCCAAATCAGTTCGTGAGATGGTTCAAGGACCAAGTTTTGATCATCGAGATGAGTGAGTGTCATCTTGGGCTCGATTACCTTGTGTTCTCCTGTGACATCTTCAAATAAATGTTTAGCGTAAAGATATGTTTTCTCCTCAATATTCTCTTCCCATATCCTTTGCGTAATCTCAATGGTATCTTAGAAAATGTCAATCTCACCCATAGTCAATATGTGCATCTCCATAAGTTGAGATTCAACATCGTATGGAAATTGATGCTTGACCTCAAAATCACATGACCTGCAACAACTGGGTGGAACTTTTCTCAAGTTCATCAACATTTTCACCTCGATGTTCTTGATCTTAATTGTCATGATTTCTAAGCCCCAATCATGTGAAGAACTTTTGTGCTCTTTCCTAAGAAATGGGTACGCATTTTCTTCCATGTGGAATTGACTACTAGGCTTACCATGTAGTGGACTCCCCTAATTGTAATCAATACATTGGAAAGCATGCCCTTGCGATCCATAGGTCTATGATCTACCATGCATACTCGAAAGGGAGATGGTTTAAATTCTTTAGTTTGACCCTACCTTACTAATGTCTCCAAGATGATTTTCAATCTTGTTCCACCATCCACAATAACTCTTGGGCTTTGCTAATTCTTGATCTTCACCATGATGCCTTGTCAAACACAGGAGTGACAATCAATAGGATGGTGATCAAGGGATCAACTACTGTTGCACTTCCCTATTGATCTAAATTAAATTCCTAGTAGTAGTAAGGGGCTAGTTGAAAAAGCTCAACCATGGTCAATATTACCTTCATATTAGATTTGGTGACCTCAAAGATTGGCCCATCGCTCAAGTCAATTTGGTATTGTGTACTAATTTATACTTCTCCCTATGTAGTGGCTATCTTTGGTATCGGGGTCAATTTAGGTGGGAGATAGAATGTAAGAGCCTTGCCCTTCCTTATCCACTTTGGATGCCACCTAGAACTTCTCCTTCCAATTAATATTTTGGTTGGAACCATTTCCTTCTTAAACTAGTCATCGGTCCCTTGACCGAGTGGTTGCATCAATGTTAGTTGCTCTTGTTGCTCTCTCAAGATTGCTTGGCATTTTCCTTCTCTCAAAATTGCTCTTGAGAATCTTGATATGCTCCTACCATAGCTTTCATTCCAATTTGACATGAACATCTTCCTCATAGAAAAAACATCTTAACCTTGTTGGAACTCGTTGTTGGCATTGACCTTAGCCTTTCTCTCTTCCTTGTCCTTGATCATAGGCCTCAATGGTCACTCATCCTTTATCTTGGATACTTGGTCAAATTGTTTGACATCTATTGTAAATTTTTTTAAATGCCAACAATCAAAGAAATCATATTTGAATTTGGTACACGGATCATAGTACTTTGTTCTTTACTCCTCCTTAGTGTGCCCATGATGCAAACACTTGTCACACCATTAACAGAGTGACCTTTCTATTTCTTCGGGATCTCCAAAGCCTCTGCCAAAAGACCCTTTGAAAATCAGTGAAAACCTGATAACTCTCCCAATGAGGGGCCCTGGAAGGTCTCCAACCTCTACAGCTGATCTAGAACCCTTGGTTCCCTACAACAATCCATTCCCACTCTCCAGGGTCCCACTAAAGAAACTTTATGGGGACTCCTCCAAAGAGCCACAACCTCCAAGAACTCGAAAGAGAAAGACAATGGCTCGGATCAATATGCCATGTAGAGTCCTTTCCCTGGTCCAAAATTCCTATGATCCTAACATGTTGAAAAGGCATGCCCAAAAGAATATCTTCTGAAGAAATAACCATTCTGCCGCCCGCCTGTACATAAAAAACCAAGGCATTCTCGTGTGCTCCCAAAAAATTTATAACTTGGAGAGGAATGCTTTTCCTCGAGAACGTCCCCATCCACAAGGAACAAACAATGGTCCTATCATCTATATCCACCCAATCAAGGGAAGGGCTATATCAATCTGAAGTATCCTCCCCCACATCCTCTAAGGTGACTAGCCGTTTGCTATTAACAAACTTTTGGAAGCCTCTTGAAGGCTTTCCAAGAACCTACAGAGGCGGCAAGGCCTCTCTCCCACCTAGACCACTGTATATAGTGAGACATATCAAACTATTTACCATGTTCATCAAGATATTGTCATTCCACATAATTGGCTACCTATCAATCTCTTCAACAGAGGAGGGAGGAACTCTCCAAAGGGTACATTTGAAGCTGGCCCAAGCCTTCAGAATCACAACCATAAGCGGGGAGGAAGGAGACCTAAGATGAGCTGAGGTGAAGATTCATCTAGTGGTGTCCATCCAATCTCCCTCTGAGGAGGGGCTGCAAGTGTGAATACCATGAATGAATAAAATTTTCCAAGGCCCATCCCCAGGCATGAGTCCTCTAACTACAAACTTGCAAAGCAAGGCCCTACATTGCAAGTCTAGATCTATGATGTCTCCTACATGGGAAGGATCACCATGTGTATGTGTTTTTTCTCCATGGTACCTCGTGCAGACACTGTGTGCATGTACATGCAGGGGAGATAACCATTGGAAGATCTTTTGTATCCCTTTTGTTTACCTTACACCCATGGGAACCCTTGCTAGCTTGAGATTCTAGCGGGGAGAGGGATGCAACTGTAGCTAAAGTGTCTTCGACTGTGTGAAGTGCAACACTAGGAACAGCCAGAATGGGAGACTCCAAATCTCCTAAGGAGGTGAAGTCGAGGACCGCAGCCTCTTGAACTAACGGGGGTGGAGGCTGCGTACAAATCAGAACCCAATGAAGTGCTACGAGTGACACTAGAGGACGTGAGGCACCAAAGGCAAGAGGCAGTGACACCAAAGGGGCACTCTATCGAGGAGGAGCACTCTGTCGTGGAAGGGCAATACCACCACCCTCTACGATCAAGGAGTAGGTGCAGGGGTTGTCCCACGCCCCTGTCGAGGTTGAAGGGGAGCTACTATACCAGAAGGATTTTTGGGCCTCTCTTCTTCCAAGGGCAATCCTTGGCAAAATGCCCAACGGTCTCATAGATCTTGAACTGCTCCTGTATGCCTGCAACATCCACTCTCTACCGAAAGAACGATCCATCCGGGCACTGAAGCAAGATATGATCATCCAAAATTTTGGGGTCCTCCGTAAGGATTCTAACTCTAGGGACCTCGTCAGACCTAGTTGCCTTTGCAGCTATCAAGGGCAACCTAGGGAGGGGGGGGATCTCAATGACCATACCAGAGTACCATACCAAAGTGCTCCCCAATCCCATGAAGAAGGCCTGGGGGAGTCCGAGAAACCTGATGAAGAGCAAAAACACCTCCTTATCCTCCTCCACAGAGTTGAAGCCTAGAGAGAAGGCAACAAAGAAAATCTTCATGTGTCCCAGGTATAGAAAACGGGCTTGGAGCACGACGCTTGCATCTTGTCGAGAGTCAAAAATAACCTGGGAAATTACTTGCCCCAAAAGGCAAACATCTTTGAATTAAGGGATAAGGTATGGGGGAAGCGTCACAAGCATCCAATCTCTAGCTTGAGACCTAGAAGGGTGAGACCCATAGATGCGTGCGATCAAAGTGGTCAAGCATTCAAGCTCTGCATCCTTCTTGAGCTACCGCAACTCATCTTTTGAAAATGTGATAGTTTCGTGGCCGATGAAGGCAGAGTAGGATTGGCTGAGGGAGGATACATTGCCAATCGAGGTGAGAAAAAAGACTTGAACAGAAAAAAGCTCCATCCATTCCAGAAAAGCTGTGGGAAGGAGAAAGGTAAAGAGGGGCAGGAAGAGCAGAGAGGAGGAGAAGGGGTTAGAGGAGGAAGCAGGTAGGGAGGAGGGAGGCAAGAAAAGGGGGGAGATGTAGGTTCAGGGGGCAGGGGAGAGGGTAGGAAGAGGGGAAGGGGGAGGGAAGAGAGGCGAGAAAGGTAGGGGGAGGGGGCAGACTGAGAGGCAGGGAAGGGGGCAAGAGAAGGGGCAGGGGTGGAGGCGGGTGAAGGAGGGGGGAAAGGGGGCGGGAAGAAAGGTGGGGGGGAGGCAAGCTGAGGGTGGGGGAGGAGAGGGCTAGAGAGCGAGGGGAGGGGGACATGTAGGCGGGTGGGCTAAGGGAGGGAAGGAGTAGACAGAGAGGGAGGGGAAGGGAGGGGATGAGGGAGAGGGAGAGGGAGAGGGAGAGGGAGAGGGAGAGGGAGAGGGAGAGGCAAAGGTGTAGAGAGTGGGAGGGAGTAGTGTGGAGCAGGGAGGAGCATTTTCCTGACAAGACTATTGGACCTCAAGTGTGTATGAAATTAGACTCCAAGTGCACAAGGGAAGCTTGGTGAGTGAGACAAGCAAGAGATCTTGAAGAAGATAAGACACGTGCATGAACAGGAGGAAGAATTAGATAAGACCACAAGGATAGACATTTTGTATAAAAAGGATTGATCCACTTGTATCACACTCCATACAAAAGACTTTGTTGGGCCCCTTCAAATAGGACCAAGAGCACCAAAAGCTAAGCCAGATGTTGACATGTTTGATGCCTTTGAATCTTGGTTACCTCTGCCTTCCTCAGAAGAGGACTTTGGCCAGCAACATGAGCCTCCTGCAGGCCCTCCACCAAGCAATAATCAGCCACTACCCCATGCTGATTTGTAGGTTTCTCTTCCAGCACAAAATGATCCCACTATTCATGATGCAGTCATTGAAGAAAGAGTTGTCAATAGACAGCAAAGGCAAGTTCCCAGATGGCTGATACATTGAGGGATAGCAAACAAGATCAGCCTTTTGCCGCCCGGACAAGATAAAGGAATAGACAGCATGGTCACTTTCTTGAGTTTGCACTCCTTGCTACAGCTTGCAATGAAGAGCCTCTATGCTAGAAAGATGCTTTTGACAGCAAAGAGTGGATGGATGCAATGAGGGCTGAGTTACATTCCATTGCTAAAAATGACACATGGGAATTAGTAGATCTCCCTCCTAGCAAGCATGCCATTGGAACCCAGTGGGTCTACAAATTAGAAAGGAAATCGGATGGCAGCATAGATCGATACAAAGCCCGTCTTGTTGCAAAAGGGTATGCCCAACAACAAGGCATTGACTTTGAGGAGACATTTGCTCCCACATCCAGGATTACTACCATTAGATGTGTCATTGCGATTGCAGCCCATCATCATTGGCAAGTGCACCAACTTGACATCAAGACTGCTTTTCTTCATGGGGATCAACAAGAAGAAGTATATGTCACACAACCTCCTAGCTTTGAGGTTGTCAATTCTAAAAATAAGGTATGCCGGCTTAGAAAAGCCCTTTATGGTTTGAAGCAGGCACCCAGGGCATGGTATGCCAAAATTCATGCACACTTACTATCCTTTGGTTTTCAGAACAGTCCCACAGAACCCACTCTTTATGTCCGCGGGAGTGGATCTGATTTTTTAGTGCTAATTTTATATGTGGATGATATGCTCATCATGGGCCCAGATACTCAGCAAATTGTAGCTTTCAAGGCTGATTTGCAGTAGATTTTTGACATGGACAACTCCATTATTATTTGGGCATTCAATTTGCTCATGTTGAGGGGGGTATCATGATGTCTCAGTCCAAACAAGTATATTGGACAGCTCCTTGATCATTTTTAGTTTGAGGATTGCAAGCCAATCTCTACTCCAGTGGACCCTGGCTTCAAATTCTCAGCTCATGATGGGAGCCCACCATGTGATATCACTCTTTATCAGCAAGCTGTTGGATGCCTTATTTATTTATGTCACACTGGACCTGACTTACAGTATACAGTATCTCAGCTCTGCAGATTCATGCACATGCCCAGTTCACAGCTTCAATAATGGAGAAGAGATGCTCTTATATGATGTATACCATTTCCAAGTATTCTAAAGTTTTCCTCTCAAACCCAACTGGCCTTGCTTTAGATCAACACTACTTGGACAACAAAATTAATAGATCCAGATCTTTTACTCAATCTTGGCAATATGGCAATTATTCTTTAAATAGCCTTATAACTTCCTTTTCAGACTTCAACCCTCAAGAAGGCCTTTTCCTTTCCCCTTAAAATGGCCTTGAACACATAATCTTCATAAACCCTTGCTAAAAAAGGAAAAACCAATAAAATATATGAACACGTTGGAAGGACAAAAGCAGTAGAGCCTAAACCGCCTTCACAGCCACCTTCATCCACATTTAAAACAACTGAACAACACAATCACAAGGTAAAAAGCATTCATTCAACATCCTTCTCTCTACACACCTTCTGATACAACTCATACTCTGGCCACATTTCCTTTGATAGCCAAACAACCCAGTGGATTACACTACTCAAGACAAGTGGACTTCTTCCCTCAACAACTCAGAGAGTAATCAGCTTCAAAATGCATCCAACCCACAACCCTCGTGAAGACTTACTTCATAACTCTTCTAGATGTCAATCCACAAGATGGCCACAGTTAGAAATTTTATTGTATCTTCCCCCAGTTCATCAACAAACACTAGAAATGATGCAACCCGCCATTCTTGCTCATCTCTACCTTCAAGCTATAATAGCTATTCATAGCTATTTTCCTGCTCACTCTATACCCACCTTATATAGTAGTGACACCCACGGCCCTCATGGCTCCGTGTACATGCATGCACTATCCTTCTTCAAAAAGCTTTTACCAGGGCTTGGTCTTAAAGCTCAACACAAACCTTCAAGACCATGATCACTACTAAGCTTTCTCAAGCCAAGATCATATGCAAAGATCTCCACGGAATCAATCATCAACAGTGGCGTTCTTCCTTTTGCCGAATTATGTAGAGCTTCCATGCTTTCTTTAGATTTGCTTAGTATAATCACCAGGACTCTCCCTGAATCCACTTTGGAGCAAGTAATCAAGCTTAACCAAAACCCGCTCTTCAGATCTCCCACTCACTTCATCGGATTGAAGAGCCTCCACGACTCTTTGGAACCAAATCGTTCTAGTCTCTTGCCTTTTTAGAGCTGCTGTGGTTATTCCATACGTGGTAGTCAGTCCTCATCTTCTGGTTATCATCTCGTCGATCTCCCTCCTGGCCCGTTATCTCTCAAACACCCTCCACCGTCGAGATACAAACCAAGTCCTCAAGCTTTCCCCCAAGCTACCGCGCTAGCCAAAAAAAACTCCCACATTGATCACCGTCAACCTCTCCGTGCTTTCGCAATCTCCTTCTTTCAAGTCCTGAAGCTCACCACCGCAGCAACTATCTATCCTTCAAGCTCAGTCCCTGAATTCGCAATGTTTATGGTCCTCTCAAATTCCACAATCGAGACCCCTCCATAGAGATGCAAACACCTAGATCCAGAGGCTCGGGCTGTGAGGCAACGGCTCACCCTTTCAGACTCCAGCAGCTCCCTGCAGAGAGCCATTGTCCCCCCTGCATAGTAAAAGATACCTTCTTCGTCTGCTCCCTGTCGCTCCCAAGCCTTTTGAACCTCCAAGCAATTGCCCCTCCCTGAGTTCACGTTTTGCCTTTTTAACCAAACTCCCCTCTATCCTCTTCTAAGATCCTCTCAGCAAGAGCGACGGCCCTCAAGCCAGGTCTCCCAAGCTCTAGTATGGGCAGTCGTCCTCCTCATCAAATCCAGCCGCTCCCAGCCAAGGCAACGACTCCCCCTCTCTCACCCCAGCGACGACTTCTTCGCACATTCTCGGCTTCCCTCCAGAACCATGCAGCCTCCATCGCGTCGCCACACCTCCCCCCCAATATCATGCCGATAGGCCTCCCTCCGTCTCCTTACTGTCGTAGCCACAAGTTCCTTCACGAGCTTCTACTATCCTCCACGAGCTCCCTCATGGGCCACGATCTCCTTCTGGAATTCTCCTGCTACAGTCCTCTCGTTTACCTGCCAGCTCATCGACGACAAGCATCCTTTTTCCTTTACGTAGCATGCATGCATGCTTTTCTTAATTCTCCACGTCATCACGTGCATTTTTACCACTGTCAAATGCACACCGAGAAAACTCCACCCCAAGCACCTGCACACTGAATATGCAGAACCTGCGGCAACAATTGCTGATGGAGGCAGAATATTATTTCGTTGAAAGATGTCAACCATCCTTGGATCCCATTATTTGGCATAGACATTACAAAAAGATTTCTAGAGTCGTTTGAAGGCTTTTTCAAGTGCTCAATATGTTCATTTATTTCTTTATTGTAAATTTCATATAGCTATTAAGGATTCACAACATTTTAAAAATGTATACATAAGAGACCTGGAAGACTCTTTTTACTTTCAATGTAGAAAACTATAACACTCTTGAATATTCAAGAAATTAAAAGGTTTATATAGACATGAGACATGATGGAAGCCTCTTTTGTACTCCAAAAAATAGCAATAGCTATGCTTGCAATTTTACATTATCATATCATAAGTTTTACAACAAATATTGCTTTGGATGAGTCTTTGTACAAAGGATCTGTACTGTGGCCTTTTCAATAATTTAATTTTTCCTTTACACTGAGTTTAGTACAAATGGGCGATCCAAACATTTGCTTGTTTGAATGTCCCTTTCTATCATCACAGAAATGAGCGATCCAAACATTTACTTGTTCAGAATGTCCTTTCGGTCGTCACTTGTCGCTTGGGTGCCATCTTCATTCACTCTCATCTGACTACCACCACCACCTTCACTCTTTCTCGATATTTGAATGGTGTTATCATGGACATTCTTCATTTGCGCTATCTCCTTCTACTTCCTCCTGGGCGAGCATCTTTATGAACTCTGTAATGTATGAAATAATTGGTTGCGGTAATTTTATTTTGTCTTCTACATCATACCCCATGTGCTTCTTTGTTTTCTTTGACCTTGATTTCCAGGATACTATGACTGTCTCTGTGGAAAGTCTTGAAATTGCATGATGGTTTGGGACCCATTCCTTTTTCAGACAACTATTATACAATGTAATGTTATCTTGGTTCTCCTTCCTACCCCTTGGCTCATACCATACCGCTGTAAATGTTGTAGCTCTCCCCCGATCATCCATGCTCACGTCAACTACTTTCGTAACCCAAAACTTCACATTCTCATGTTCATCATCCGATGGTCGAACTGCAACAAAACAATGGACGTCTATGTCTATTTGTGGCATAAACTCTCTCTTCTTTGGTCCACAATATGGACATGGGAGTAGCGATTCAAACTCATTTTCAAAGAGACCACATGCTGGACGCAAGCCATTACCAATATTTGGCCAAAATAAGGCCGTTCTTCCTTAATATCATCTTCTCGCATTTTACAAGGTCCTTTATCAATTGGTAGGTCTTGCTAATTACAACAGTAGTGTGTTCCTTCCAAGAGGGCTTCCAATCAATAAATCTCTAGAGCATTTCCTCTTTGTATGTAATAAAAGCTTTTAAGCCTTCTATTTCACCTTTGGATTTCTCGCTGAATTCTTTTATAGGAGCCCATGGTGGATGCATTTCTTTTCTCGGGATTGAAGTTAAGAGAGAGTAAGGTTCTTTAGGTTCCCATTTTGTATCAAGAGAATAGTGTTGCCATTGCATCACTGGTTATTCATCCTTTAAGAAAAAGTGAAAATAGTGTGAAGCGCTATGACCTATCAGGGCATCTGCATGTACATTGTGAATTGCCTTCATAACGGATGTTACAACCTGATTGCTATCATGTAGATGCAAGGAATCAATCCATATGTCTGCAAAAAACTTAAATCCGTGCACTAACACTTCACATAGATGTGTCTTTAAAAAGTATTTTCCTTGTAGCTTAGGTGGAGTGTTAACGAATTGAGGTAATGTTGTTGTATTTTGATCCATAGCATCTACAATAATGCACATGTACTCATTTGGGTGAGAAATAGCTTGCTCCTTCCAAAATGCATATTTTATTCTAGAATGTCGAACAAGTCCATGATGAAATTCTCTCTTTCTTTTGTAAGCTTCTTTTTGTTCCTGGAGATGTTGCACTCTCAAGTGCTCGCTTTAGATCATCACAGTCGTTGCACTTTGACATTTTTTTCCTCTTTAGGATTTTAACATGTCCAAAGCTTTTTTTCTGAAGAGTATACAAAGTATGAAAAGATGTTGGTGCATGCCCTCTTTGCCTCTGTGTTTCTCTAATAGAGTTAAATGCTTCTTTTTTAGTCAAACCTATCGGAAGATGCATTTCTAATAGATGGGGTTGTGCTAAAGCATTTTCATAAATGTAATCTTTCAAAATTGCTATTGCTGCAACCATTGAGGCTCTTGTTTTGGGCCTTCCTATGTTTCCATGAATGTTAAATTTGACTCCATACTTTGCTTTATTAGCCAAATTCCAATATGTGCCATGTGATAATCCTATAATAATGCGATATGCATTATTTCTAACACTTTTTCCATTTATAAGAGGCCTAATTTGTTGTCCTGAACTTTGCCTTCTCTTATCATTTACAAGAAAGCAAGACAGTCTCGTGAGTAGGTATTCATTTCTTCTGCTCCATTTCCTTTGCCAGACATGTTCTTTATAGCCCTTGATATCATGTAAGTTAATGGATCACATACATCTATGCTTATAGCATGTAGATCGCATTGCTTTTAGCGTAACATCTTCATTCATCACTCTTATTCTCTTTGGTTGCTTTTCTGGATCTGCTTAGACTTGTTGTCATTTCATGCATCTGTATGTCCGTTTTGGGGCCTTCTGTACATTCTTATTTGGATTTGTGTAGTTCTCCTTGTAAGATTTATTTGTCACGTTGTTTTCATGAGATGTTGCATCCTTGATCTTATCACTCTGACAGTCAAATACTGAATAGTCCTTTGTTGATGTCATCCTTGCTTTTGATACATTCGTCAAACCATTTGGAATATTAACTCTTTCACAATCAAAGTCAAATACCAAATAGTCCTTTGTTGATCTCATCTCTACTTTTGATACAATCGTAGAACCACTTGTCACAATGGCATTAGAGTGTCCAGAATGATCTTTAAACTCATCTATTACTGAGACAACATCACTCATTGATGCACTTTTTATGGATTTCATAACTCCATAGTCAGTGGTGATAGAGTGTCCAGAATGGTCTTCAAACTCATCTATTCCTGAGAGAGCATCACTCATTGATGCACTTTCTATGGATTATATAACTCCATAGTCTTGAAACTCCTCTACTCCAGAGAGAACATCACTCATTAGTTACTTGGTTTGACTCCAAGAACTTTATTAGTATCCATGAAGCCATCTATGCTTGAAAAGATATCACTTTTGACATCTTTGCCCAAGTTCTCAATGTGCATGAACTCATCCACCCCAGATAAGGCATCACTTGTGAAATCTTTTTCTTTCTTGGTACCAATGAACTCATCGACTTCTGATAAGACATCAGTGCTATAGTTGAATGCGTTGGAATCATCCATCTCTGAAGGAATAGAGCTTGGTACATTGGCATATTCTTTCAATTCTTTGATGTTGTAGTATACATTATGTTTATCATTAAAAACCACATGCCGAGGCTTTCCAATCTTTAAAAATTGCATGCTCCATCTCAAATCCTTCCTACCTCATAGTAGGGACCATCCAATGAGATTGAGTTATCATCCATACCATCATCAGTAACTTTTTGAATTCTCATCTGTGCAAATGTCCAGTGTTCCACTTGTTCAAATCCCAAGATTTGACCTTCTACTACATTCTTATTTGCAAATGATAACATTTGTAAAATATCTCCCACTCTAAAATCCAAAGATATGCACTTTGTATTCCTAATGACATGTGTTGGATAAGTCTCATCTCTGTCCAATGCAATAAATGCTTTGTTGGAAGTATTATAGGGCATAACATCTCCAAGGATTTCCATATCCCCATACTTATGCTTTAGCTCAACATGTGCACTAAGAATCCTTGATACAATAACCGCCACCTTATCTTTGCCAAGTTTTCTAAACTGACAAATAGAATTTGGATCACTTTCATGGATTGTAGCAAATGCAACTACTTCTCTTTTGCAACATAGAATCACCTCCATCCCCGAAATAAATTTTGTAGCCATCTCCTTTATGAGTTTCCTTTGCAAACAAGCTGTAACAACCATTATAAAGAACATTAGTCTCCTCTCAATAATCTACTTTATTAATTATTTAAAAATCTAGATCTTGTTTAAAAATTAATCAAACCCTAAACCCTAAACCCTAAATCCTAACCCCCAAACCCTAATTCAAACCCTTGAAACCATAAACCCTAATTTTTGAACCCTAAACCCTAAATCTTAAACCCTAACCCCTAATTTCTAAACCCTAATTCCTAAATCCTAATCCTTAAACCCTAAGCCCTAAATCCTAAACCCTAATCCCTAAACCTAAATCCTAAACCCCTAAATCCTAATCCGTAAACCTTAACCCCTAATCCCTAATCCCAAAATCCTTATCCCAAAACCCTAATTCCTAAACCCTAACCCTTAAACCCTAAACCCTAATACCTAAACCTAACTCCTAAATCCCTAAATCCTAATCTGTAAACCCTAACCCCTAATCCCTAATCTCAAAACCCTAAACCTAAACACTAACCCCTAATTCCTAAACCCTCAATCCTAATGCTATATCCCTAAACCCTAAACCCTAAACCCTAACCTCAAAACCCTAAACCTTAACCCTAACCCCTAATTCCTAATCCTAGACCTCTAACCCCTAAACCTTAAATCCTACACTGTAAAACCTAACCTATAAACCCTAATTTCTAAACCCTATCCTGTAAACCCTAATCCCTGATCCCTAAACCCTAAACCCTAACTCCTGATCCGTAAACAGTAGATGTTAATCTTGACTCTCTAAACCCTCAACCCTAACAAATAAAAACTAATCCCTAATCTCTAAACCCTAAACCCTAACTCCCAAACCCTAAACTCTAAACCCTAACTCTAAACCCTAAACCCTAACCCCCAAACCCTAAATGCTAAACTCTACCCCCCCAACCCTAAACCCTAACCACCAAACCCTAAACCCTAACCCCCAAACCCTGAACCCCAAACCCTGAACCCTAAACCCTAACCCCCAAACCCTAAACCCTAAACCCTACCCCCCAAACCCTAAACCCTAAACCTTAAATCCTATGAGTGTTTTCAGTAATATCATTTATTTAAGTAATAGTTTAATTAGGAATGTGGGAATGGGAGTGGGAGTTGGGAGGGTGGTAGTGGGAGAAAGGGAGAGTGGGAGTGTGGAAGTGGGAGTGGGAGTAGGAGAGGGGAGGTGGGTGTGGGAGTTGGAGAGGGAGTGGGATTGTGGGACGTGCAGATGGGAGTGGGGGTGGGAGGATGGGAGTGGGAGTGGGAGAGGGAGTGGGAATGGGGGAGGTGGGGGTGGGGGTGGGAGAATGGGAGTGGGAGGGGGAGGGGGAGAGGGAGTGGGAATGGGGGAGGTGGGGGTGGGGTGAGGGTGGGAGGATGGGAGTGGGAGTGGGAGTGGGAGGGTGGGAGGATGGGAGTGGGAGTTGGAGAGGGAGTGGGAATGGGGGAGGTGGGGGTGGGGGTGGGAGAATGGGAGTGGGAGGGGGAGGGGGAGAGGGAGTGGGAATGGGGGAGGTGGGGGTGGGGTGAGGGTGGGAGGATGGGAGTGGGAGTGGGAGTGGGAGTGGGAGGGTGGGAGGATGGGAGTGGGAATGGGGGAGGTGGGGGTGGGAGAATGGGTGTGGGAGTGGGAGAGGGAGTGGGAATATGGGAGGTAGGGGTGGGAGGATGGGAGTGGGAGTGGGAGGGGTGGGGTGGGAGGATGGGAGTGGGAGAGGGAGTGGGAATGGGGGAGGTGGGGGTGGGAGAATGGGCATGGGAGTGGGA